>NC_042620.1:293585052-293885052 GCF_901001135.1 Rhinatrema bivittatum
GCTTTTTGGCATTCAGAAATGGTGGTCCTGCTAACGATGGACCATAGGTCCCGGCTGTTGCGGTCTCGGAAATCCACTTACTCCTTTATTAAAGTGTGGGGCCCATTTTTGAAAGAGTTGCCAGAGGATATCAGAAAGAAATTTAAAAGGGGGGATCAATAGTACAGGTGTATCTGTTCGCTCTGGAAATAAGAGACCTGTAGATTGAGTTTCATGTATGATGTTCCATGTTCTGCACTATTTGTGGAAGGATTCTGTAATGTATGCCTTATAAGACGAGCACGTAGAGACTGGTAATTGAGCCGAGTTTGTGGGAGGCTGAGTACGGGAGAGGAAGGGGGTATGGTCGTGTGATTTCCTGTGTGGCAAGTGGGAGCATTTTGTTGGGATATATTTTGAATATGTGGAAAACTGGCAATATTATGTTTCCTTATTTGTTTTGATAATAATTCTGCCAATAAAAATATTTACACAAAAAAATTATTATGGTAGCTACAGAGAAAGACTATATATTCCCTTACAATATGGATTTTGTTCAATAGTGTTTCACATGGATTTAAAATAGTCATAGCACAGAAAAAGAAGACACTTCTTGTTGTGCTCAGGGGTGGACCCTTGTCCTGGGGCAGAGGTGGGACTCCTCCTGAAAGGGAACAGGAAGTAGCTGCCCCCAGGGGGGCGGAGCACTGGAGGAGACAGAGGCTAGGAAGAGCTTCACCACTGGAAGCCCGAGGTCCCCCCCGGGAGGAGCCCATAGGGACCCGGGCCGCTTGGACTTAGGTGGGCCTCGCAGGGTCTCCTAAGAGAGTGAAAGTCCGGCGTGCCCACGGAGATAGGGGGAGCGCGATCAGGTTCAAAGGTGGCTGCTGGTTGGAACAGGGAGAACCAGAACAGTGTTGGTGATGAGAAGGCGGGGAACAGAGCCAGAATCTGGAGACGAGGTCAGGCAGGCAAAGGTCAATATCCGGAGGTCAGTCCGAGGAGTGGTCAGCAAAGCAGAGGTCAGGTACCGGAGGTCAGATGAGGTCAAAGGCAGGCTGAGGTCTTGAGGCAGGCGGCAGGCAGGCAGGCAGGTCAGGAACAAGCTGAGGTCTTTGAGGCAGGCAAGCAGGCAGGCAGGCAGGTCAGGAACAAGCTGAGGTCTTTGAGGCAGGCAAGCAGGCAGGCAGGCAGGTAGGTCAGGAACAAGCTGAGGTCTTTGAGGCAGGCGGCAGGCAGGCAGGCAGGTCAGGAACAAGCTGAGGTCTTTGAGGCAGGCGGCAGGCAGGCAGGCAGGTCAGGAACAAGCTGAGGTCTTTGAGGCAGGCGGCAGGCAGGTCAGGAACAGGCTGAGGTCAGTACCAGAAAGACAGTCCGAGGGTACTACCTGGGTATGCAGACAGATGAACACAGAAACAAGCAGGATGCAGGAATGAGTCAGGAACAGAACTGGAACAGAAGGATCCTGGAACGAGACTAGGAACAAGCAGGAACAAGTACAAGCACAGAGGCAATCTCAGAACAAGGGTCAAATTGTTTTATCCAGTGAGGATGAACATCACTGAGAATAATGAAACCAAAACATTTGAGGATCCTGAAAAACTACAAAGCTGTACTAGTTTTCTTTCAAAAATCAAAATTGATCCTTGGTAATGTATATGTGCAGACAAAGGAGATAAATGGAGAATACCAGGGTGAGCTTTAAGTACTAGTTTCCTGGGTGAGGGGTAGTTATTGAAAAGATCTAGGCACCTAGATCTGCATAAATGAAAATTCCCTCCTTCTGAGCTCCTAAATGTAGGTGCTTACAAAAGTGGGCAGGGCAAGGGAGCAGGGGTAGGTGGGAGGAAAAGTAAGTTAGGTGCCTAACTTATTAAGCATTTTCCCTATAGACACAGAATGAGAAAAAAAGTAAATCAGGCCCTTAGGTTCCTAAATGTGAAAAATCTTCCAGAGATTTCCTAAGTAGTGTGAGAACATGTACGTTGATTTAAAAGTGACAAGCTTAATAGGGGGTCAACTGTTATGATTACTTGGTGTTTTATATACACAGGAAATGAAGGCAGCTGGAGAATTCCAGAGAAATACAGTGAATCCGTGTTGAGGACTGAGAATAACTACCGTATATGTGTATTAAGCTGTAAAGACAAGACAAACTGGCTGGTTTATTTGCAAAGTGTAAAGGCTTCCAGATATCTCCTGGCAAATGCAGCACACATCTGGAGTAGCAACTTTTTAGTAAACATATCTATTGACTTTAAAGGGTCTAAACTTTAATATGTACATTCTGTACATTGTCGGCAGTATATAACTATATAATGCAAATAAATTAGTATGTAACTGCCCTCTTGTACATGCTAAAAATAGTGTGCTTTCAATAAGGCCTTGTTAAAGTGATCTGGAAAAATGTTAGCTTGAACATACTAAAATTTGCATGTCCATGCATGTAACTGAAGGAATGACATATACAAATTAGACTTTACTGTGTGCAAAGTAAATAGAGTGGTATGCTCTTCCCACAAGTTATTTAATACTTGCTTCAGACCTGGTGTTAACAAGCTAGCGTGCAAGCTATTGAAAGGGCTCAACTAGCTGCAGAGGACCTGAAAAACTGAAGAGCATGTACAGGAAATGACCTATAAAACTGTACCCAATACCATAGGTCCTTGAGAACAAAAATATTTTATCCCACTTCTCTTTGCCAAACCAAAACATGGAAACCCTATTTTAGGAATTCTTATGCACATTCCAGGGCCTGTGGAAGCACCAGGCAGACTAGGCAGCTCCCTTGAGTGCCGCGATCCAGGAGGCAGCAGCACGACAGAGGTGAGGAGAAATGGCTGCGGCAGTTATAGAAATATTTACAAGCAATGACCCAGCTGATCGCCATTCAAACACCTCTCTTTCCTCACCCCTTGCATAGCAGCATCGTCATTATTGGGAGCTTGAGGCTAGAATGGAAGGCAGGAAATCCTCAAGTGCACATGCAGTAGAGAAGCTCGTGCTATCTGCTGCGTGAGCACTTGAGGAGGAATGAGCAGGAGGAGGAACGAGAGTGCATGGGAAGGAGGAGGGGGAGACCCACCCCAGCTGAGCAGACCCAGCCCGAGGGAAGTTGAGTACAGGGCAAAAGCAAGCACTGAACCATCAGAGGCAGCAGGACTGTAACCCCGAGTCATGGAGGACAGTTGCAAGCAAGCCGTGCTGCAGGTAAGCCAGACTGGAAAAAAAAAAAACCCATCAGGAGGTTGCAAGGCAAAGAACAAGAAAGGCTGGGTCAGGAAAACAGAGATGCAGAGGGAAAGAGAGCAGCCCTAAGGGTAGAACATGGCCTCCAACAGCAGGACCTGGGGAAATGTCATGGAGGGAGAAAAAGATAGCTGGAGAGGAGTGGGGAGGGACTGAGGGATTAAGTGGGAGAGTGGAAATTTGCAGATTGAAGGGAGAGCAGGGACTTAGATTGGGTGAGGGGGGGGGGGGGGGATTGAGGGAGAAAGCAGACGGGAGAGAGAGAGAGCGTGGCCCCAAATGGGAGAGAAGCCTTGGTATGGGAGAGCAGGTATTTGGATTAGGGGGACAAGAGTGAGGATTGGGAGATTGAGTGGGAGAGCAGTAATGTGGGGAATGGAGAGAGGGGGAAAGCAAGGACTGGGTGATGAGATGGGGTGAGGATGCCTATGGAGGAGAGAGCAAAGACTCTGGGATTGAGTTGGGGTGGGGCAGAGTGCATGGCTGAAGTTTCACCCTTGCGCTGGCCCTGGCACATACACATACTTATACCAAAACTAAGTCTTCACAAATAAAACAGTTACACATCATAGTGGCTCTTCAAGCATTACTCCAGACCTCAGAATGTACAAGACATAGTGGTGTGAAAATGGACAGTCTTCATGGTATTGGCAATTGATTGTCAGGATCATTTCTGTCTTTAGTCTGGCCAATGAAAACTGCAGGCATTCAGAGGCTTGACTGTGAACAGCATTTTTTGGGTGGGAACTCAGCCCCCATCTGCTCACTAGTACAAAAAAAGAGGGGGTTTCCTTCCAAGGTGGCTACCCCCAGGGGAAAGTGAGTAGCCACAATGGGGTCCCATAATCCATTCATCTTCTGACTGCAAGTATTCCTGGATTCACAAGGCTTCCTGAATTCGCTAAGTGAACTTTTACTGTTTTAAAATATATTTGAGCCTAGTATAGTTGTGTATAATTGCATAATTGTGTGCCATGGTTTTTAGGAGGGAGTGGATTTTAACTGAAACCAAATAGTGTGCAATGTAGACTGCTTTTCTGATTAGCCATTGTTTGCAGTTCTTCCTGTGAGAGGCAGCTACAAGGTATCTGAAAAAAAAATAATTTTTTCCTGCAAGTAATCTCAACTGTTTAGTTCCCTCCCTCCCTACACCTCTACCCACCCACCCCCGAGTTTACTTTTCTTATATAGTCTTCCTTGGACTCCTAGATAATTAGCTTCAATTACTTCATCTCCCATTACATAGTAGTTCCTTACAGCTCAGCTAATAGTAACTTAAACTGTTATATTTCTTATAAAAATTGTTTTTTTTACTGGCTAACACTTAGTTTGTATTTAAAATACCTATTATAAATCTTTGCTAGAGCCTAAATTTTACCTTACCTTATGTATATGATTTTAAGGAAATAGTGATAATTTAACAAAATGTCTTTCATTCATTCAATGCAACAGTTGTGGTGCTTATGACATAAGGCCTATGATTTGGAGAATCAAAGGTTGTCTCTTTTGCCTTACGTTGTCTGCAAATAAAATGGAGCTGATTCATCTAAGAGAGGAATTGTCCAGGTTTCAATTAACCTCCCCTTCCTTGAACCATCCAGTATCTCTCGCCCATCTCCTACAGAGGATTCAGAAACTTAGGAGAAACATTGTTTACAGTGAGCTCTGGTAGAACAAGACATGTGACAAACAGACACCCACCTTCCCCAACTTTACAGCATCCTGTGCATAAACATCAGAGATGTCAAACATCCAGGATTCATAAACCCAGGAACAAAATTGGATAACAGTGGGCTCTGGCAGAATAAGGCCTGTGATGAAGAGACACCCACTCTCCCCGCTGTTAAACCTACATAATGCTTTTTCTGCATTAGAGAATGAAGAGAACTCAACAATAGATTTTGAAGTGATTTGCAAAAGTGAAGTCACCCAATGCTTCCAGAAGCCCTTCAACAGAATCAAATGTCATAAAAGAAAGCTGCTTTTACTGGGAGACTCAATCAGAGGAACCAATTTGGGAGCACATTTTGATGGTGACACAACAGTTAAATGCCTTCCAGGATCCTCAGCTAGTAGAAATGCAAACCCGATAGTCCAAGTCATTGAAGAAGAAAGTAGGAACTTGAATATCAGTGTTATCATCCATCCGGGGACCAATGATCTCAATAGAAATGGTATCCATGAAGTACAAAAAGATTTCCAAAATCAGAACTGGTGCCCATATCTCAAAAAGGATAGACAGGATAGAGGCAGTCCAAAGAAAAGCAACCAAAATGGTGAGGGGTCAGCATTGGATGCTGAGGAGACGCTGAAGGATCTGAATATGTAAACCCTGGAAGAAAGGAGGTGCTGGGGAGATATGATACAGACCTACAGATACCTGAGAGGTTTTAATGAAACACAATCGTCAAGCCTTTTCCGTTGGGAAGAAATCAATAGAGCTAGGGGTCATGAAATGAAACTCCAGGGAGGACAACTCAGAACCAATGTCAGGAAATAGTTCTTCATTGTGGTGAATGCCTGGAATGCCCTTCCAGAAGAGGTGGTGAAGATAAAAACAGTGAAGGAATTCAAAGGGGCATGGGATAAACACTGGATCCCTAAAGGCTAGAGGTTGGAAATAAAGAAAAGAATGCATGGGGATAACTGGGAGTAACTTGCTGGTGTGGCAGTTGCTTAACAAATGAGCCTTGATACTGTTGATGCAGCTCCATCATTGCTCTGCTTCAACGGCAGAGAAAAAGAGGAATTGGATTCAGACAGCAACCAACAAGGGCCCCGAATTTTGCGGTTTGGGGAACAAATAAACATGGGGGTAACTTGCTGATGTGGTGCTTATTACCCTTAATCACTAAGCCTGATACTTCTTTTGATGCAGCTCCTACATTGCTCTCTGCTTTCATGGCAATGGTTAAGGGGACTTGGATTCAAACAGCATCCAAGGGCCTTGACTTCTACGGTCGGGTAAACTGATAAGCATGGGGGGTAACCCAGCAGATACTGGCATAAGCTTGCTGGGCAGACTGGGTGGATCATTTGGTCCTTTTCTGCCGTCATTTCTATGTTTCTATGTTTATGGCCCAGAGAGTGGTGTGATATTCCCCATGGACCCTTGGTCTGACCCAGCATGGCAATTTCTTATGTTCTTTTCTGCTTGTCCTTTCTATGTTTCTATGTTACTATCCTCCCCAATATAAAAAGAATGCTTTCACAGGGCCAGTGACTGATTTAGGATTTTTGTCGCCCCTAAGCATTGCATCCCCTCCCGGACAAGGGACAACAGAGCAGAAGGCCTAAGGCCTTCTGCTCTGTTGTCCCTCTTCCCCTCAAGTTCCTGACTGACAGGAGGAGAGGGGCTAGATTTGGAAGCAAAGTGCCTTTTCTTTGCTCCCAGCTGTGAGCTCTGGTGTCACCCCCTCTTCTCCTGTTCCCTGCACAGGACAGGAGGAGAAGGTCTGGATTAGAGTAGAGCAGTTTATCTTTATTCTCTCCCTTCCAGCCTCACCCCTCGCCTCCTACTCTCTGCACTGGATGGGGAGGGGCTGGAGCAGGAAACAGAAGGCTGTTCTCTGCTGAGTGAGATTAAGCACAGCTGGTAGGTAGGTATAGCAAATCTTCAGCTGGCCTGCTGCCCCCTCAGATGTTTTGTCGCCCTAGGCACAGGCCTAGTGTGCTTCTTGGTAAATCTTGGGCTGCACTGCACGCGCACCACAGGACAGGGGAAGGCATGAAGGAAAGTGAGAGAATGACAGAGTGGGAGAAGAAGGTGACAAAGGATACATTTTGACACACTCTTGAGCACTTTAAAAAATAAATACACCTTTGTTTACACAAGGGAAATGTATTTCCAAGCAATAAGTTACCAGATGTCAGGATGAAGGCCCCTGCAGCGCGCGCACACACACACACACACACACACACACACACACACACACACACACACGCAGATATTGTATCTCAGAACTGATTTCATTTAGAACAGGGACAAAATAACAGTTCCTGACTCAGGCACTGCAGGTAAACTGAATCCTGGTATTCAGTCCAGGTCATTTCACATGAGATCCTCTTCAGAGACAGTACACAATATGACTGGAGACAAACCTCTACTTACGGACAAGGTATAAGACTTCCAGACAACAGCACGGTGAAACAGGAAGGTGCAGAGCTCACGGATGTTACTCTGGGAACACAAACCTTCCTTTGGCCTTCTAATCATCTAAATGCTGAGAACAGCTGCCAGGAGTTCCACTGCTCCTACCGAATCCCCCGAGGGCGGATCCATACAATAGGCTATCTGTCACCTGCAATTAGTTCTTTTTGAGCCAGTCTGTGGCTCTCTGCAGAAGACGCTAGCCCTGAACTGAGCAGAGCCTGGCTCAAGAATAGGAGCAATACCTTTTCCCCTGACACCCTAGATATTGGCCTAGTGCATAAATTGAGGTCTGGTGGCTCATACATGTGTGTATAGAAGTTTAAACATTACTGTACTTGGTCTACTTTGTGATGCCAGCCAGTCTCTTCAGAACACTGCAAATTACAGAGAATTCCACTGCCCGGATGCTGTTTCCACTGCCCGGATGCTGTTTCCACTGCCAGGGTGCTGTTAAGCCTGGGGGATAACAAGGGCCACATTGCACGGACAGTGTGTGATCCTCACTGGCTACCTGCGGAATGGCTTGTGAACTATGAGAGAGCTATGATGATTCACAAGCTTTTGGATAACAACGCCTTTCCATGGATTAACGTCATGTTACACATTTATAATCCTACCCAAACACTTACATTATCTCCAGACGGTTTGTTAGCCGTTCCAATGCTGCACTTGGCCCGGCTTGGCGAGATTCTAGCGAGGGCGTTTTTGATAGCAGGGTCCCATTGTCTGGAACTCACCGCCAGAGCATCCTCGTCTGCAAAACCTTTCGAAAGAAGCTTAAGATATTTTTGTTTCAGCAGGCTTTTGCTTAGACCGGAAGATATAAGCACACACTAGGCAGATTAGGATATTTTGTAGGAGGCATTGTTTGCTTTGTGTCTGTCATCCTTATATTTTATTTGTTCTTATTGTATGTTTCATTGTTTTATTGTACGCCGCCTGGAGCTGTGGACTGAAATGCATTTATACATTTTTTAAAGAAATAGAATAAATGCATGCACTTGAAGACCTTTCATGTTCATTCCTTCCTACCTTAGCAAAAGGGGTTCCCTCCAAGTTAAAATGTGGGGAGTTTCCATGCTTGTTTTTCAGGGAACTGCAGACTTGGCAGATGCAGTTAATGTTTAAATAAACTCCTGGTGATCTGCAGAAGCCTTTATCCCGAGTAGGGCGATTTCCCACCATTATCATTCTGAAACGAAAAACTAAAATAGAACTAGTTTGCTCAGTGAAGGTTTTCCTCCAACAATATTTTTGTGCCCCTCCAGGGACATTCTGCATATAAAAATAGTTCTCTGCCGCTGCATTAATTGCCTTGGCCGGGAAAGGATTGACCACAATTTGACTTGGAGAAAGGAGGCTTCTGAGCCATGTGGGGAACGGGATGCGAGCTTTTTACATAGAACCTGATCATCGGTCAAATCCAAGAGTTCGTTTTTCAACAGGGTGCATGGAAAGTTGTATTACTCATACTCACCTTCACTAGGGGATTTTCCCCATAGATACAAAATGGGAGAAAAGCCTTAATGAATCTAGCCCACAGTTTGTACTGATGTCATTATATTTTAAGTTCTTTCACTTTCCCCAAGACCCGAGAACAGTGTCATGAGTGACCTCGTAAGGAATGGAATCTGATTGGTGCATGCGGTGGGTTTTTTTTCATATCTTAACCAATATAGATCAATTAAGTCTGGGGAATGTGATGAAAATTTGGGACTTCTTTTCACAGAGGCTGGACTTAGGGGTGCCGGTGGTGAGCCCACCCCCTGGTTTGAAGTACAGGGGTCCTGGCCCTTTCTACATGGGAGCGAAAGGGATTTCAGCAACTCCCCTACTAATTAAAATCATTCCAGCTCTGCTACTTCCTTAGTACCATGGTTACTCCCTCGGGGTCATGAGATTGTGACAAAGCTGCTTCAAGAATTGCTAAACTAAGGACTGAGCAAGAAACAGTTTAATACTGTTTCTTGTCATGGGCACCTTGAGGAGCTGTATGGGGCTCAGAGGGTTTGGCCTTTCTCTTGTACAGCTCCATGGCGTGGGATGGCAAAGTGCTACCAAACTAAAGAGAGCATATCATATCAAAGTCCAAGGCAGAAAATATAAGGAACTGAACAGGACCAGCTCAGCTCTCTTCCTTAAACTGTGTTCTTACGCTACTGCTATACACCTTTTTAGAGGGTAATTTTCAGAAGGATTTGCAGGGCTTTTGAAAATGACCTGGTGGTTCTGCAGGGAAAAGTACATGCGTATAATGTGATTCCACGTGTTGCTTTTTTCCCCCACTCCTACGGTAGGCGTTGCAGGGGGGTGGAGTCGGGGTGGAGAAAGCATTCAGACACCTAATTTTGATTTTCACAGGTACGTGCGTAAAAATGTGAACCTTACACCCGTGCCGGAGCAGGCGCAGCCTTCTCCATGCGTGTGTGCGTCTGTACCGGCACGACGATTTATCTGCGTAATTCTGCCTTGACAATTCCTACGTACTGGGATGTACGTGTGGGAGGTTACGCCTGCTTCTGGGCAGATGTGGTTTAGCGCATGTACATTTACACGCATAAGTGTGAAAATCGCAAGCGTGCATGTAAAGGTTTCCTTTTGAAATTTCTCCCTTAATGCTTAAAAACAGCTGAATCTGTCCCCGAGAATCCCAGGCTTGCTAAGACTTTGCAGAAGTGCTTGGGTTCTGAAGGTGAATCACAGTGATGGCACCATACCTGGGAACTTTCTATTTCCAGGCACCATTGTCCTGGATTTGGATGGGGGATAGGGAGGTGGGCATAGGCACATATTTTCTCCTTCCCTAAACATATACACATACATGCTGCTTTTCACACTCCTCTCATTCACGCTCATTCTCCCACATTCTTATATGCACACTCGCTCAAACCGACTCCCTCACTTCTCTCTCTTACACACATGCCCAGTCACATGCACTTCTCTCCCTCCTATTTGCCCCACTCACACACTCGTCATCACGCACCCATTCGCTCACATCCCCTCCTCCATACACACATGCCAATCACACATACACTTGCCCACCTATGCTCCTCCCCCTCTCACCCATGCTCACTCACTCACTCACTTCTGTCCTTCTCCCTCCCATACATACACTCTCCCACATGCTCACTTATTCTCTCTCCGCATCCCAAACCATTCAGCAACCTCCTCCTTTGGGGTCTCTGCAGGCGACGGGGCTTCCAGCCACAGACCAGCGCTGCTGCTCTTCCTTCTGCCATGCGGGTCTTCTTCCTGCTTATGCAGGCAAACTGGATGCCTCCCTTCTTCCTTTCGATAATAGAAGGACTAGGGGGTATTCCATGAAGTTAGCAAGTAGCACATTTAAAACAAATAGGAGAAAATTCTTTTTCACTCAATGCACAATTAAGCTCTGGAATTTGTTGCCAGAGGATGTGGTTAGTGCAGGTACTGGAGCTGGGTTCAAAAAAGGTTTGGATAAGTTCCCGGAGGAGGAGTCCATTAACTGCTATTAATCAAGTTTACTTAGGGAATAGCCACTGCTATTAATTGCATCAGTAGCATGGGTTCTTCTTAGTGTTTGGGTACTTGCCAGGTTCTTGTGGCCTGGTTTTGGCCTCTGTTGGAAGCAGGATGCTGAGCTTGATGGACCCTTGGTCTGACCCAGCATGGCAATTTCTTATGTTTTTATGGGCTATTGGGGCTCCTTCCAGTTTGTGCGGGCCCAGGCGATTTTCCCTTTGGTCCCACACAGGCCGCAGCAGCAGCGGCAGCAGCAAGGCACCCAGAGATTTGCAGGGTTGACCCCCAGCCCCGACAATTCCTTTAGAATTCTGGAGCCTCAGGCTCTGATCTGGAGAGTTCCCAGGTGTGTGGATGGCGCAGTGGTCACGGGCCACAGCTGTGATACCGGCATCACCAAGAGAGGGACGAAAAGGTGCTCATCTTTCCTCTATCTCTAAATACACTGCTGGCGATCACTTTATTCTAACAGAACTGCAAAATCAAATTTTGTGTATTTCTTTTTTTTTTGTTCATTGACTTTTATTTCCATGAAAATAACAATTAAACTGTACCAAAAGCCTTAACTCCCTTAGACATGATTGGCCTCAAATAATGATTCAAGGGGTTCTGAGGAGTGCATAACAGAAAAAAAACAGAGATGTACAAAAATAAGTTACAAAAACAATGATTCATTGAAATCCATGGATGTGCCCCCACTACCCCTCCAAAGGCATCCATGACCCGAGAAAGGAGCAAACTTGCCAACGGCTCATGACTTCATACTGCAGTTTGTTTCAGTTTTGTTGAAATTATTAGGTCTCTGGAGACATACTGGAAATCTCTGTCAGGCAGTTCAGTTGAATTGGCCCATAAGGGCAAGAAGAATGAGGAAGCAGAGGAGGCTGAATTGCCCTGGGGCCGCAGCAGTAGACCCAGAGGTGGGAGGGTTAGAGACTGGTGGGGTCAGGTCTGAGAGGGGAGTGGTTAAAGGTTGGAGTCAGGTCTGAAGATAGGATGGGGGGACAGTGCTTGGGTCAGGCTTGAGGAGGGAGAGAGGGAAGAGTGCTGGGGTCATCCATCAAGGAGAGATAAACAGAGTTTGTGTGTGAGACAGAGAGTTTGTGGAGAAAGAATGTGTATGAGAGAAAAAGTGAATGAATGTGTGTGTGTGTGGGGGGGGGTGAGAGAGAGAGTGTGAGTATATGTGTGTGTGAGAGAGTGTGTGTTTATGGGTGTGGTCAATATACTAACATGGTATAATGCAAGCATTAGCACACATTAAAAGTGCTGTTAGCTTGCACAATCTAGTTTACATGTGTTAGTAGTGCTTTTAACGGGTGAATTAGCTTGGGAGAGTTTTAACGCAAAATCTATGATATTGAGATTTAAAACTATGTAAAACAGCTCATTACCTATTAGCAATAGGAAAATAATGCATGTGAAAATTCATAAAAGTTAACACAGACCCAATAATGCAAAAAAACGTAATTACACCTCAGAGAAGTGTAATTACGTTGTTGCGATAAACATCCGTGTTAATGAGCTAACTTTAGCAAAATTCATTTGCACGTGATTAATACAGGCCATCAAGAGAGTCAATTAATGCACGTTAACAGCGATGTTAACAAACATCGATATATGGGTTCCAGAGAGTGTGTGGAAAGGAGAGGGGGAGAAAGAGGAGAAGAAAACATTTGTGCATCCTCTCCTCTTCCTCTCCTGCCCCCTCCCCACCCCCCACTAATCTACACCAATCTAGGGGTGACCAAAACTCTAAAGTTTGCAGACATGCCTAAAGGCCACCTTCTTTCCCATTTATAACAATAATGAGCGCAAAGTGCTGCAGAGCAATTCACAATATGCCGGTTACTCATGGAAGATACCATCAGAGATATGGCAGTGTGGCATACAAGAAAGGTTTCAGAACGTTTTAAGACTGAAGAGCTGCCCATCCTCGTGCTTGGACATTACAATAAAAAAGATCTGGAAATTTTGCGTTAAAAACTGCTAAATCTTATATGGCAATCATAAATCCAGCACTGTATTTTTACAGGTTCTTTACATTATTTGATCCCCCTGGAGGTCCATATTCAGACGCAGCCTACTTACAGCCTATGTAATACCATGCGTGCATATATATGCACCTATGTTATAATGACCATAGGCGCACATATGCATGCATGGTATAACACAGGATGTGCACACACACGAGTGCGCCTTATTTGAAATGGACGCACATATGTGTGCAAAACCCGCTTCCATCGCGTAAGTGGATGCTGCCAGTATCCCGCTACTAGTACACTTCTCCCTTATCTCCATAATTTAGGGAGTCAGGGCAGGTAAGAAAAGGGGTTTTTTTTGGCCCATCAGGGCTGTGTAGGTGTGTGTCAGAAAAGCCCTCGTTTTATCGCTCGCGATAACAGCCACAATAACGGTCGCTATGGCGCAATATAAACAGTTTTTCCTCTTTACCGCAGAAAAAATGGTGTAGTTAAATCCCACATTAGTGTGCATTATTTTTCTGCGACGCATGGGAGGAGTCCTTCATTTGCATAATTTTCCAGATTTTGCATGCTCCTCCTATTTGCATGCAAACATGCGACGTGACAAAAATCACGCGTTTACCGTGCATTAGACCCCTTTTATCGCACAATAAGGCCCTAATGCAATTTGATGAATGGCCCTGTTGATGTGTTGTTGCCTCCCCTGACCTAACCCTGCCTCCGATCCCACCTACTTTACCCGTGGGTTTAAATACGCACATTGTTCATCCCTGTGTATACTTTTACCTGCATACAGGGTGATCAATTTTCTGCTAGCCCTTTTATCTGAATAAATAGATTTTGAAAATTGCCCACCCCATGTAAATTATTGATTTGAAGCAATCACAAAGCATTCTAATGTAATTTCTTTCACCATCATTAATAAGAAGTCTGCTATTAAAATGAATGGTTGGTTTTAGAGAAAAGACATGAGAACAATGTGGAAAGAGATAAAGCCAGAAGCCAAGAGATCATACAAACCCAGGGAAAGAGAGTCACAAGAGATTTTGCAACTCAGTGTTGAAACTACTACTTTATCCAGGAAGAGGATATTGTTGACCAACAGCCGTTTGAAGAATCATTTCCATTTCTTTACTTTCTGGTATCTTTGCTTTTTTTTTTTTTCAAAATAATTTTTATTATTAGCAGCAAGTGTTGCACTGGAGGTGGACCCTTGGCCTGGCGCAGGATTGGTACGGCCCTCTGAGGGATCTCTGAGGGTGCCTGCCGCCAGGAGGCGGAGCACACAAGGAGACAAAGGCTGGCAGGAACTTCACCAATAACAATCTGGGAGTTCCGCAGGTTGAGTCCTTGGTTACCTGGACCACCTGGGCTTAGATGGGCCTCTGGGGGACTCCCGGAGAGATGACGGAGAGGTGTGCCCACCAAGAGGAGAGGTGCGCGGCTGTCAGTGAACAGGTGAGCTAGACCGGAACCGAGGGTACCGAGACCACTGGAACAAGACAGGAACTGAAGGTCCTCTAGGTAGGATAGGCAGCGCCTAGCGGTCCAGCTCGAAGGAGACCACGGGTGGTGTCGAGACAGGCAGGCCTGGTGATCACAGGAGAAGCGAAGAGAGTGTCTGAATGGAGCGCAAGGGTCAGAGCCAGGGTATCCGTCCGAGAATGGTCAGCCAAAGCAAATGTCAGTTCCAGGTATCAATCCGAGTGTAGTCAAAGGCGAGCAGAGGTCATTCCAGGTGTCAGTCCAAGCGTGGTCAAAGGCAAGCAGAGGTCAGTTCCAAGAATCAGTCTGGGCGTGGTCACAGGCAAACAGAGGTCCGTTCCAAGGGTCAGTCCAAGAAGGGACTACCTGGGTAGAAAGATGAGGAGCAGGACTCAGGAACAGACACTGGAACAAAGGAAGGATCACGGGAACACAGGAGCAAGGCAGGAACACTGGAACAAGCACAGGAGCAAGGCAGGAACACTGGAACAAGCACAGGAACAAGGAACACTGGAACAAGCACAGGAACAAGGAACGCTGGAACACTGGAACCACAGGAACGCAGGAACAGTGGAACAAGAACAGGAACAAGGAACGCTGGAACACTGGAACCACAGGAACACTGGAACAAGCACAGGAACAAGGAACGCTGGAACACTGGAACCACAGGAACGCAGGAACACTGGAACAAGCACAGGAACGAGGACGGCAAACTAGCTCACACAGAGGTGATGACCCGATACTGAGACTAGGTAACGTCATCAGGACGCACCGTGGAGGAGTTTCCCGTCGTTGGCCCTTTAAAGGGCCGGGCGATCCGTGCGAGTGCGCCTAGGGGTGGAGTCGAGGCAGCGGAGGACGCCGAGCCCCAAGGAGCAAGGCCTGGGACGCCAAAGCACTGGAAGCAGCCAGGGACATCGCTGCCCTGAGCCGGGGGTGCAGCCGACTGGCTGTGGCAGCAAGGGAGGAAGCCCAGGACCTGGGAACAAGGTGAGCAGGCCCGGGTGCGGCCTTAGCGCGACCGGGACGAGCAACAGGAAGTACTGTACATTGAATGCTAACATGGCATACTTCTGCAGTAACAGTGTGTACATTTAATACCAAAAAGTGGTAAACATTAAGCAAAACAAATGCAGTGCAATTCTCTCTACCCTTGTTTTCTTTTATCTCCCATATTCCCCCCCCCCCCCCCCCCCATCACCTCAGTCAGAAGGCTTCTATGCTGTCCATCAACCTCAAACATCCATCATCACATTCATCCCAGTACCCCCAGACCTACCTCCATCCAACCTCCACATCCGCAACATCAGTACGCCCCCCTCCCCCACCCCCGAGACCAGGTAATTAATGCCATGACACAGTATATCCTATTTCCAGCAAACCAGATTGTGTTTCCGTGGGTAAGATTGCAAACAATGCCTGCCAACATCCCTCATATTGCTTGTCTCCCTTACGATTACCAGCAATATAGCCCATCCGTTCCATTTGCATGAACACAGGCATCCGATTATGCCATGCCGCTATAGTGGGAGATGTTGCAGGTTCTACCCACACCGATAGGATCGTGCGGCATGCCAGCAGGGTGGCACCTCTCCCGAATTTTACCTTGGAGTAAGTGCCCGGTAACAGTGTCAAAAAAAAGGGGTGAGTCATCAGGGCCGTGCCGGATGCTTTAGTTGCCATACCTGTACGGCGGGTAATGGTGTCCATCACCGCTGCCCAGAACTGTGTGAGCTTAGGACATTGCAGAAGACGATGCAACAAAGTGCCCTCCTCCTGGCCACATTTAATACACAGTGGGGAGTCGGTAAGGCCCTTCCGGAACTGACGAACATCATCATAGTAGGTCAAGTGAATTCGAAGCCCCACGTCTGGATTTTGAGCATAAAGAGATTTGAAGCAATTCGCCAGGTAGTCCACCGTAATATCACAGGTCAAGATGCTGGACCACCGGATCGCCAACGGCTGTAGGAAGCCGCGTGCTCTGCGGGCCTGGCCTACAGACTTCCATCCAGCAATAGAATTATGAAGGCAGGCTGCATCAGACATTTTACTTGCAAAAACAGTTTCTGCAGCCACCACTTCCGACGTCCATGCAAGAGATTGCAAATAATGCCGGACCTGCAGGTAGGTAAAGTGGCGTGGAGATAGGTGGTAATCATCACTCAGTGTTTGGAAGTCTAAGATCCCGTGAGACTCTGAGTCATATAGGTGAAAGGCAAAGACAGCTCCGGATTCCCGGCCCAGCAAAAGGTCCAAGGTCCCCACCAGTGGCATCAGAAAGGAAGTGGAGGCTGGCAGCCCACAAAGTGTCCGCACCCACCTCCAGGCACGAATACAGGGGTTCAGTAGTCGTTTAGGGAAGTCCAGGGTGCGGAGTTGAGAAGTTATGAAGCTGCAACAGACAAAGTGGCAACCAGAGTGTCGTCATTCTGCGTACTTGCCCTTGTTCACAGTAACAATAATCATCCGTCAGCCACTCTCCCACAAATCTCATCTGGCAGGCGACATTATACAGCTGAAAATCCAACATCCCATTCCCTCCCATCCGCCTGGGATTTTCAAGAGTAGCATATTTAATACGGACAGCCTTACCCCCTCCACAAAAATTTTGAGATACTGGAGCGCAAGCATTTTAAATCACGCACAGTAGGCCAACAAGCGATCATGTGGAGCACGTAGAGGATTTTTGGAAAAATTACAATTTTCAACAGTGTGCATTTGCCAAACAAACAGGCCGATACAGTAAAGCTCGGCCGCGGTTACCCTGCTTCTAACCCGCTTCTAACTCACAATTTGGCCGCGCAAGTCCAACCCGCGATTCACTATCCCTTTTAACTCATCCTTACCGCTTCTTTAAATCAACCGGTAACCCTTTCCGCCCACAGCAAGTATATGAGATGTAAACGCTCCGATTAGCTGTTCCCTCCCATACAGTAATGTGCGCCCCGATTATCTCCTTTTTAACCTGTAGTTTTGCCGCGCGTTTAACCTGCTAACTTACCGCCTACCCTTACCCCTGCGTTAGTGTGGAGCGTCAGGTCAGAGAGACGAAATTTCATGGGCAAACAACCCCCTCACCCCCCGGGACCCTTACCCTGGCGTAAGTGTGGTGTGACAGCAATAGGCAGGCTCCGGTCAAAATCCCCCCCTCCCAAAGCAAGGCGCAGGGCGAAAATCGGCTCGACATGTCATTAAAACAAAAGTAAATAAAGTGTAATAAAAGTAAACTTACTGCATGTGAATTTTCTTTGAACAGTCCTCTCTCCCCTCCTCCCGAGGCGCGCACTGCGGCTCCCCTGCCTCCCCGGGGGCAGCCGGCGGCGAAAGCGGCTTCCAGCAGCCCCCGCCGGCAAAGGTGGATGAATGCAATTTGGGCGCTCAAGGCTGTGCATTAGCGAACGCCGACGTCACACGCCGTGACGCCAAACGTCGTGACGTCACGCCTTGAGCGCCCAAATTGCACGCACAGGCCTACACAGGCGCACATTCATTCACCTTCGCCAGCGGGGGCAGGGGAGCCAAAGCGGCTTCCAGCAGCCCCCGCCGCTTTTGCCGCCGGCTCCCTCCACCTGGATGAATGCACGCCCGCCGGCTCCCGCCTGGATGAATGCACGCCCGCCGGCGCATACGGGCATGCATTCATTCACTCACCTTTGCCGGCGGGGGCTGCTGGAAGCCGCTTTCGCCGCCGGCTGCCCCCGGGAGGCAGGGGAGCCGCAGTGCGCGCCTCGGGAGGAGGGGAGAGAGGACTGTTCAAAGAAAATTCACATGCAGTAAGTTTACTTTTATTACACTTTATTTACTTTTGTTTTAATGACATGTCGAGCCGATTTTCGCCCTGCGCCTTGCTTTGGGAGGGGGGGATTTTGACCGGAGCCTGCCTATTGCTGTCACACCACACTTACGCCAGGGTAAGGGTCCCGGGGGGTGAGGGGGTTGTTTGCCCATGAAATTTCGTCTCTCTGACCTGACGCTCCACACTAACGCAGGGGTAAGGGTAGGCGGTAAGTTAGCAGGTTAAACGCGCGGCAAAACTACAGGTTAAAAAGGAGATAATCGGGGCGCACATTACTGTATGGGAGGGAACAGCTAATCGGAGCGTTTACATCTCATATACTTGCTGTGGGCGGAAAGGGTTACCGGTTGATTTAAAGAAGCGGTAAGGATGAGTTAAAAGGGATAGTGAATCGCGGGTTGGACTTGCGCGGCCAAATTGTGAGTTAGAAGCGGGTTAGAAGCAGGGTAACCGCGGCCGCGCTTTACTGTATCGGCCTGTGTGCTTGTACCTTAGAGATAATAGCAGAGAGATTCAATTCATAGAGTTGTCCCACATCTCTTGGGATCCAGACCTCCAAGTATCGCAGCTTACCAGGAGCCCACGTAAACGGGAAGGATTCACCCCAAGATTGTGGTAGCGCTGGGTCTAGTGTCAGGGCCTCAGATTTAGAAAAATTGATCTTCAGCCTGGCGATGCTTTGAAATTGGTAAAAAATATTGGTAATCACCAGAATGCTATGGTGCGGTCGCCCTACGAATAATAATATATCATCGGCGAAAAGTGCTATTTTCAAAGGGTGGCTGCCAATACTTAAGTCCCCAAAACTCCTTTTCTCCCCGCAGTCGATTAGCTAGAGGTTCCACTGCTAGCACAACTAAGAGTGGGGAGAGCGGGCATCCCTGCCTGACCCCACATTGTAATGTGAAAGGGTCCGTAAGGGCACCGTTCAGCAAGATACACGCACTAGGGTTACAGTAGAGTGCCTCGAGCCAGGTCATGAATGGACCCGAGAGCCCATATTGCCGCAAAGCCCAAAACATATATTCCCACGATATGGAGTCAAAGGCTTTCTCGGCATCAAGACTTAGTATCAAAGCCTCTTTTGTCGGGTGATAACTAAGCGCTGCTATGAGGCGCCTCACATTCCGGACACCCTGTCTCCCCTTAATAAATCCATTCTGATCTGTATCAATGGTAGCAGGTAAACACCCATTCAATCGCTTGGCAAGGATGGTCGTTAGAAGCTTTACATCTACATTAATCAGGGAGATAGGCCTGTATGAGCCAACCTCCAAAGGGTCCTTGTCCTTTTTGGGCAGAACCACAATGACCGAACGATTTGCCTCATCAGGGAGCCTTTTACGGACGAGCAGCTCGTTATAGTATTGGGACAGGGCGGGCCAGAAGTTGAAATTTCAAAATTTTATAAAATTCAGACCCTAGTCCGTCTTGGCCTGCCACCTTCCTCACCTTCAACCCCCCTGTATCACGGCGTACACCTCACTATCGCTAATAGGCGTGTTCAGTGCCACTAGCTGATCTGCAGTCAGCCGCGGCCAAGTCAGCCCCTTAAAAAACTGCTCTGTGACGGCCGGGTTAGGAGTCTTTTTAACATATAGCATTTTAAAATACTCCAAGAACCTAGCTGATATATTATCCGCAGTTGACGTCTTATGCCCGCCATCCCGACCTCGGACACCTGTAATGACCTTCCGCTGATTCCGAGGTCACACCAGGTTAGCTAACATTCTGCTCGCTTCATTGCCACGCTTATATAACTGAAATTGGTAGTGTTTCTGGGATTTAAGGGCTCGCTGATGTAATAAAGAATTGAGCGTGGTACGTGCTTGGTCCACCAGATCTTTATCAGCTAACGACATGGTGTGCACGTGTTGTCACTCTGCGTTTCTGAGCGCGCCAGTGAGGCGTGAAATTTCCGTATTACGTTTTCTGTTTACTTTGGCCACATAGGCTATAATATAACCACGCATCCCTGCCTTCCCAGCCTCCCACAAGACTCCAGAAGAGTCCTCTGCGGAAGTGTTAAACTCCACATATTCTCTCCACTGAGCCTGCAGGTGAGCATGAAACTGTTTATCCAGAAACAGGTCAGGATGCCATGAGAAAGGTCCCCGAGGTCCTCGCTCCCCTTTTAGCATGAGAGTCACCGGGGCAAGGTCTGAAAATGAAATAGCACTGATGTTAGCATCTACAACTCCAGGGAATATGCTTTCTGAGATTAATAGGTAGTCCAGGTGGGAATATGACTGATGTGGTTTAGAGTAAAAGGTAAAATCTAGCTCCTGAGGGTGCAGGATCCGACCGCCATACGTCCAACATATGGAGTTCCTGACACAAAACGTTTACTCCCAATTTAGAGTCATTGGCCACAGCAACCTTATGTGGGCGGCAATCAAGTGGCTTATTTGCCACTGTGTTGAAATCCCCCCCCCCCCCCACCAGAATATGACCTGGAAAGCTTGTCAAAATGCCCACGAGCCCTGAAAAAAACTCATGTGAGTAGACATTGGGAGCATAGAGATTACAAAACACCACTCGTTGTTGATAGAGGATTCCAGCAGCCACCGCATTACGTCCTTCTTTGTCATGACGTACCCGGGTAAGCTGAAAAGGCAATTGTTTGTGTATGAGAATGGCAACACCCCGCTTACGAGCGGAAAAAGATGAGTATATGCATTGCCCCACCCATTCACGCTTTAGTTTCCCATGCTCTACATCATTAAGATGTGTTTCTTGAAGAAATGCTACCTGGGAGTGCTGGCGATGCAGCATGGAAAGCAATTTAGACCTCTTTATGGGGGAGTGGATACCATCCACATTAATGGATGTATCTTTGCTTCTCTAGTGAATCGGAGGCTGTTAAAGATGGCCCTTCACCGGGAGCTGGACTGCACATCAGCACATAGCCATGACGATGCCTGACTGGATTTATTACTTCTTACCTGGGCACACTACACAAACTTCACTTCAGGAACAGACTTGCCAAAATCATAAAGCACCAAGTAGTAACCCAGATTAGCTAGTGCAACTCCAGAGCCGGTGCTCGCTTTTTTGCTGCCCTGTGCGAATAATTATTGTGCAGTCCCCGACTCCCAATCCCACCCCCATTGATTCATTCAGTCTCTGTCCCAGGCCCATCAAAAAAAGCCCAGCTCCCTTCAGCAATCTATATATTTTTTTAAATTGACAACCTCTCTTCCCCCGTGCCCATTGAAGCCATGGCCAAGGGAAGGGTGTTGGGTACCCTTGACAAACCTTACAGTCTTGCACACATGCCATCCACACACAAATAATGCATTTATAACATATTTTACATGAAAAAAGAACATTCAAAAGTACAGTCTTCTGAGACAAAAACATCACTCACAATATACATATTATATTTACATGCACTGCTGTGGTGCCAACCAAAAAACTCTGCAAAAAAAACATTTGGAGCCCTTAAGGAATTGGACTGCTTTTGATGCATGTTGGGTGTGGGCATAGCCCTCAGAAAGCCATGAATAAACAGAATTATCTTTACAATATAGTAAACCTCCCATGCCAAAACAATCCTAACTGCCAGCACTTGAGCAGTAGCATCCTTATCTATGAAAAGGCAACACTGCAATTATTACAACAGGCTCTAGAACACCAATACACCTCCTATTAGGAAAACAAAACAAATCAGACTACTATAGATCCTTACACAGAAATTACATGTCAGCATATTTCCTCTCTTTGGTCACACATGCAGAAAAAAAGACAAACCCTGACCAAATACAGAATAAAGAGACCAGAAAGTATAAATAAAAACGTGAAGAGAAGAACTGAACTGAAACCCATAACAAACCAACCTCTATATGCAGAGCAACAATGGAAAAACAGAAACATTACCATTCTTCATAAAACATTAAAATCAAGAAATATAAAACATCAATCATAATAGTAAAAACATATTCATAAAAAGAATATTTCAAATCAGTTAACGAATATCCAAAATTTCATAAACACAAATAAAATATTTCAAAACATCTGATTAATAAAAAAATATAATAATTAAAAATGTTCTAATATTTCCCAAAAAAGCAAAAAAATATTTAAAATAGCAGAAACATCAAATTATACCCAATAATTAAAACTAATAAAGATTTAAAAATCTCCTGCTCTCCATATCTGGAATCTTTTGATTTCCAGTCATTCTGAGATTGTCGTGGATTGGGGGAGATAGAACTGCACAAACTATATCTTCTCTCTCTCACACACACACACACACACACACACAACACATTCATTTGCTCACACACTCCCTCTCTCACATACACAGGCACTTTCTCCCTCACAGATATATTATGTATGCGTGTGCACACATATACATGTACATAGGCACACAGGCACTCGGACACAGGCACACAGGTACTCACACAGACACACAAACAGGCACACAGGTTTTCACACAGAAACATCCATATGCATACACACATGCAAACAGGCTCTGACACACACACACACACACACACACACACACACACTTAAAAGGCTTTCAGACAGACAAACACACACATACATATACACATGCACACATGCCCTCACAGACTCACATGGCCTCCTCTTCACTTTGGGCTGCGGTGGGATGAGCTCCTCCACAGCCCCTCCAGTCTTCTTTGCTTCGTGCCATAGTGGGATGATTTCCACCATGGCCCTGTGGGCCTCCTGTTCTCTTTGAGCCATGGTGGGATGAGCACCATCACAGCCCCGCTGGCCTTTCTGCACTGGCGGGGCGGGACGGGAGAGGGGGGGGAGGGGGAAGCTGTGCGTGCATATGCACAACTTAGAAGGAACACTGCTGGTTTCTCATTTTCTGCCACAAGCAGGTTGAGCTCCGCTGGTGGCCCTGCAGCCTCTCCAGCCACCCCTCCCCCCCCCCCCCCAGGTGTACTGCCCCATGCAAATGCACGGTACGGACACCTGGTTGCTCCAGGTCTGCACAATCCCCTAATGTAGTGTTTTCCAACATTTTTAAGTAGACTTGTATGTAGATGGAAGTGTAACTGGCGCACTGAGATGAGTTCATGTGTGTCTCTGTTCTGTCTCCTCCCTTTCTTTTAAAATTTGGAAGAGAGCCTGATGGGCCTAGTTCTTCCATTGACTACATGCTGGTGTGTCATACAACATTTGTGTTAATGTAAGTAAACTGTGCAGGCATATCACGGGGAATTAGCTCTCAGAAAGCTGTGTCCTGCTTCATCAGCCACAGAAAGTCTGCAGGCCTCTGTCATTTCATGAGAGGGGATGTGGAAGGGAAAATATTAAAAGAAGAAAGGCCTCACGGGATGGACCTGTGAGGTGAGCCAGATCGGAAGGCGTAAGGAGAGGAACCTTTTAGGGAAGGATAAAGGGAAAAAAGAAGAACTGATACTTTGTAAAATGGTTTTTTTTCTGAAGGTCATGACACGATGATCGGGACTTTGAAGGAGAGAAGTGAAAGCAATATTTAGAGTTCATTGCCCCTGTCTGTACTTAATGGTCCCCTCTGCACAGGAATCATGGGAAACCAGAATAAGGAGCTATTTCTGACAGGTACAAGAACTCTAGAAAATTAAATTAAATGAAATTAAATTATGAAGGGATACAATGTAAGATAATTATCTGATATATAACATTCATAGTCGATAACAGCTGTGCTACAACTCAAGCCACACAAAAATTCCAGTGAAATTAAAGCTTACCTTAAACATATAGGCATCTTATTATTTTGTAAGTAGTTTACCTTGCATTTTTTCCCAACTCTTCTTCCCCTTCCCCCTTCCTTTTTATTGAATTACTTTAAAGACTCTTTTTTTTTGTACACCAAATCTGTCTAAAAAAAGATAGTGTGTCTGGAAGGTTCTTATGCCGAGCAAGCAGCGTCGGAGCAGACACTTTGACGGGTGTGTGTGTGTGTGGTAGGAGCGTGCTCTGTGTTGGAGACATGAGGATGGAGAATGAACATCACAGGCCAAGTCAAGGCAATAACTTACATTCCAGTCTCCAGAACATTTTTACAGTGGACAAGCTGAGAACTGCCTGCAAGGGCTGGAACAAAGAAAAACACATCAGGAAAATATGCACTGCCTGAACTGCAGGAGGGGGGGAAAAAAGAGAGAAACATGGAAAGTAAATATAAAAAAAAGTTTAAAAAAACCAAAACACAACACTTTTAAAACTAAACCAAAAATCCCATAGATGAGTGCAAGGTAGTAGCTCAGAAGACTGTAATTCAAGATCTGTACAGCTATTTTAATCCTGCACACCTCTGGACTCCCTCTCATGCAGCGAGAGTAACTTCTCTCATAGGAAGGCAATTACCCTCCTGACTGCATGAGTCACCTCCAGACACCTCAATGGCAACACCCACATCAGTATCCAAATATCCTCCTGATAGAGATCCAAAGCCCAGATAACTGGTAGCTCAGCAGGCTGAGGAGTGCTGTTTGCCACTAGACATATAGGTCAAAGCATATCAGATTTGTTTTGGGGTAGACTCCTTGAATAACTGGGTAAGCTGGTGAGTGGTGCTATGCCCTGACTAGGCTTACCATACAGCTCCGTGTCCGTAGAGTGAGGCTCAGCCAGTCACAGGTTTCCACTTGTTGCATGCATGGATTTGTAGTTTCTGTTTCTTAAGAAGTTGAAACTACAAGTCCATGGCATACTTAGGTGGTCAACTGGCTCCAGATTTTCAAGACAGGTTGATCAAGTCCCGCTTTTACTCACCTACATGCAGGTACTTATAGTCTTGCTTTTCTTAGGGAATGCAATAAAGAAATCAGAATAAATCCCAGCATGAAATGGGGTAAAACCAGGACTTGTTATATCTCCCAGCTGTGGCCGTCCGCGGCTGGCCCCTCCTACCTCCCTCCGTGGCGTCGGGACCTCCACCGGCTCATTCACCTATTGTCACAGATTGATGCATTTCATGAATCCTAACACAACTTTCTGGGACCATCATAGTGCTTATGGTGCTTCTTCTTCTTTTGAAATTGGAACTTCTGGTGGCAAAAATGTAGCAGAAGGGGGTGTCCAAAAGCCAGGACTGGTCTGATGCCTCCAGAAACTGGGTCACTTGGCAGTTCTGCCTCAGATATTCTAGTCGAACCCTGACCATGTGCTGTGCTTATTGACAGTTCTCTCAAATCAGGCGGATTTTGGCTTCAACAAAGCAAATGAACTCTCCCAAAGATGAGCAAAGGCACTTTTCTCCATGACCACACCAAAGCAATCCAGAGGGGGGTGAAAGGGAAGTAGAAGGCCAAGACTGAAGGGACATTGGAGCCCTCAGCCGAGTAGATGATGATCCCATGGAGATCAGGACTGAAAAATATTTCTGGGTGCCATTTGGAATTTCTACTGAAATGCAACTAAACTCACCGGAGGCTTTATGTTCCTGGCTGCCATTACAGGTCATCCCACTAAAAGATGTATAGACATTTGTAGTACAGCACTAAATAATTTGGAGCATCTGGGGTGAGAGAGGGATGACCTGGAGATGCCAACTGATATTGTTGTATTTATCATCATCCACTGAACTTCCCCATAGGAGAGATACAAAAGAACTTCCACAGGCAGCAGACAATACATTCACACATACAACTAGTCATATTTACTACTGATTACCACTCCAAAACCTACCCAGAAAAGGATTTGTTTAGTGTATAAGCAACATAATTAAATAGGAAACAGTATGTCCTCCTAAGGCATTCTTCCACCACTCAGCCGGACAGAAGTGATGGCAAGTTTCCAAACACAAGACAGGAAACCTCAAAGAAAGGTCATGTACTGAGGTCATGGCAAAAGTTGTTTCAAACAGTTTTTTTTTCCCAGCGGAAAGACGTTTAAAATATTTGACCTACTGTTAATGTGCCTCATTCATCAAATGTCTGAGACAGTGCCACTTCTCCCAGTCCTCCACCCAGACCAGTTGCTGGTCAAAATGACGCCCCAGTCAAGGGTTACTTTCAGCACCCTCCCCCCTCCTTTCCCCAGGACCTCGCCTTGGCAATCAGGACATCTCTGTCCTGATGTGTGTTCGCCCCGGATCTCGTCTTCGGTCGACCGTACCCCTGGACAATCCGTTCCATTCGGTGTCCACTTCCTCGGTGGCTGGAGCCCTAGTTCGGCAGGATGTCCATTGAGCACTGTCTTGGGTCGACACTTCAGTGTAACTAGTTTGCTGTTCCTGCATTCCTGTCTTCTCCTGCTTCCTTGAACCAGTCTTATTCCAGTGTTCCTGCGTTCCTGTCATGTTCCTGTGTTCCCGTGGTCCTCTCTGTGTTCCAGTGCCTCTCCTGATTCCTGCTCTCCGGTCCTCCTCCTCCTGTCGTACCTCCTCGGACTGATTCACGGTACTGACCTCGACCTGCCTGACTACGTTTGACCGCTGCCTGGAACCAACTACCGCTTGCCTTCTGACCTTGCTTGACCGCCACCTGGAACTGCCCTTTGCATGTTTTGACTACGTATGGACTGATCTTGGACTGACTGACCCTTGCTTTGGCTGACCACCCTCAATTGGATACCCTGGTTTTGACCCTGGGACATGCTGTTCGCTCCTGTGACCAACAGACCGGCCTACTCTCATCCTGCTCACGGCCTATCTCTGTCTCAACCAGCAGGCGCTGCCTATCTCGCCCAGAGGACCTTCTCTTCCTGCTTCCTTCTAGAGGTCTCCGGTGACCCTTTCTTCAACAGCCACGCACCTTTGCTCATGGTGAGCACACCCCTGCGCTTCCTCTCTGGGAGACCCTCGGAGGCCTACCTAAGTCCAGGTGGTCTGGGTACCCAAGGGCTCAACATGTGGAAACCCTGGATTGCTATTGGTGAAGCTCCAGCTTGCTTCTATCTCCTTGTGTGCTCCACCTTCTGTGGCAAGTGCTCTCTGGGTCCGACCAGAGTGCCTTACCAAGCCTGCACCAGACCAAGGGTCCATCTCCAGCGCAACAATATCTCTGTTTTGAATGTGTGACTGAAGTGAGTTATTCCATTAGTGTGTAGTTTCAATGAAGGGATCTATAGCAGCTTGGATTGTTCTGTTTTCCTAATAGGGGGGTGTATTACTATAGTAGGCCTGGTGTAATATTTATAGTATTAACTTTCATAGGTAGAGTTGTTGCTGTTTGAGTGCTGGCAGTTAGTGCTATTTTTATATAGAAATTCTCTTTTCTTGTGGCTATCTGAGGGTCATCCCCATGCCCAAGATGCATTACAGTAGGCCTAATACCATATAGGTTCCAAGTGTCTCTTGCTTTTTTGCAGGGATTACTGGTTGGCACCTCAGCAGTGCATGTAAATATAATATACATATCGTAAGTGATATTTTTACCTCAGAAGACTGTGCTTTGAATGTTCTTTTTCATGTAAAATCTGTTATTATAAACACATAATTTTTAATTGTGTGTGAGGAGGCTGGGATGGGGTGGAGGGTGCAAGGCTGTAAAGCTTTCTTAGGGAACCTTGCCCTGGCCCTGGCCATTTCTGTACAATCATTGGACAGAGTCTCCCAACTCGTGGTGTCATGTGCTGTGTAATGGGTGAGGGCACAGTTTTTCACTTGGCCATAGGCGCCAAATTGCCTGTCTACAGCTCTGAAAGCATGCAGGTCTCCTTAGTCTCAGGGGCTCTGCCAGCACTGTGCATGCAAACCACAGAACGAAGCCAGTTGGCGGAGGAGACAGATGCAGCAGGACGCGCTGTACTCCTAATGCCGGCTGGATCAACGGAGGGACTGGATCATGCAGGGGGGAGGGAGAAGGCAGGGGGGAGGGGAGGGGGAACAGGTTGTTGAGCAATGTTCCCTGTAAGTTCTGAAACAAGCGTTCACAGGAAAATCTAGCATGCAAAAGAAACAGAAAATAGGACGGTGTTTCAAAGAACACTGCGCACAAATTTGTACACTACGTTGCACACAAGTACTTTTTTGTGCACACAGCCTACAACAAAATTGGAACATTTGGTGCGATACAGAGGATCACAGTCATGGGGGGGGGGGGGGAAGGGGGCTATGAGAGAGGAATGCAAAGGATGTGCTAATGTGGGGAGGGAGGATAGAGGAAAGAGGATTCACAGCATGCAGGAAGGGAGAAAGAAAGGATCGTACCAGGTGGAAGTGAGGAGGAAGAGCCCACGTACAATAATTGCATACTCCCTCCTTACCCTGTCCCCTAAAGCCTTTATTGTACAGTCATCTCTGGCAGAGCCTCCGCGGTTTAAAGAACAGAAAGTTTTCCTTCTGGCATCATCAGTAGAGTTGCTGCTTTTATTTATTTATTTGTTTGTTTGTTTATTTAAAATCTTTTCTATACCGTCGTTCAGTATATTACCGTCACAACGGTTTACATAGGGGCACATATAGAAAATTGTACATGTATCTGTTGCTATTGTTGTTAATGGAGGTGCCTGATAAGCTCGGTTACATAGTTTCATAATAATGGCTATATGTTCAGTGATGTCTAATCTGACCTGTGATTATTACAATACAGACTAATAGATTATACATTCAATTAAGAGGTGTCGTAAACAAAACCATGACGTACATACATATACAGTGCTAGTGCTGTGTATAGATTTTGTTTGTACAGCTTTCAGCGTTTTTCTCTTTCTCGCTCTCTTTGTAAAAAAGCTTCTCTAAAGAGCCATGTCTTTAAGCTCTTTTTGAAAGCTTTGAAATCTCTCTGTAATCTTACCTCTGTGGGCATGGTGTTCCATAGTATCGGCCCGGCCAATGATAGTGCTCTTTCTCTGACTTGTGTTAGTTTTGCAGTTTTGACTGAGGGGATGGTTAGTAGGTTAGACTAGGTTAGACTAGGAGGTGGCTGGTTCTATTCCTGGGAAAGAAATATTCTCGCACTACTACACAGTAATGCTCCATCCAAACACTGCACAGGCATTTATCAATGCATTACTAGATCATCCCTGCAGGAACATCATAGGCCTCACCAGTAGCTCAGGGATACTTTGAGCCAACTGGGGGATAAGTATGACCTGCTCAGTCCAAAACTAGGTGGCAAGGTGAAGGGCACAAATGCCCGGGTTGATGAACAGGCACCACACATTGCAAGGAATTATCTAGGACCAATTTCTTGCAGAATCACTTCATCTATCTCCTTAGAGCTGGGTATTCTTAATCTCTCCAGCTGCCTGTTCAGCTTCAGGAGGACAGACAGCCTGGAACCTGAGCTCACCAAAAGAACACTGCAAAGTACAAGTATGACTCGCAAGCAACTTGCAAAGGAGAAAAAGAAGAAGAGAAAAATATGGGAAGAATGCATAAAGGTCAGAAAATTACAGAGAAGCTTGAACACGGTAAGATCAGCCACCCAGGCGCTTCAAGAGGCCCAGCAGAAAGGCACATAACGCATTATACAGGAAAGTGTCTATGCTCGAAAGATCCCCGAGGCCTGCTGCAGCCTGTTACCCAGTGCTGAATGCAGGAGGCAAGCAGCTTCTTGTCCCAGGAAGGTGTGTTAGGATGTCTGAAATGCATCAATGTGACTTCACGCCCACTTCCCCAGGCACCATTTTACAGTTACTTCAGAGACATGAATATTACTTTTTATTTTTTCTTCCACAGAGGGCATTACTGATGCAGATTTTCTTGGAATGTTTCACCTACCAGCTAAACGTGACATCAGAACCAGGGCTGGACGGAGACAAGTGGGCACCCCAGGCACACTAATAATTTGACAGGCAAGCAGGCAAGCCAGCCACCCTGCACAGAGTCCCACAACCCCCAAATCAGAATCAAGGGTTGCAGCAGGCTCACAGGAGGAGTGTGCACAGGAATTCCACCCGAGATATGTAAGCACTCCCTGCCCTGCATGCCGGCTCTGGCTGGAAGCTCTCAGCCATGCTCTCACGACCACGCACCCAAAGACTTCCAAAGAGGTGCTGGAGGGAAGAGCAGGGTGGCAGCTGACCCAGCCCAAAGCCAGGTGGGAGAGACTAGAGTTGTGAATCGTGCGCCCGATCGGTTTTTTTTTTTTTTTTAATTCTTTATTTATAAATTTTTCACATCTTTACAGACAAGAAATAAGCTTATAACATAGCTTAGCTTACATCTTTTTAACAGTACAACTTAATAGAAAGGAAATCTTAGCTTTCAATATAAGCCATTCTTCTGTATCATTTTTTAAAGGCAAACAAGGACCACAGAGATTTAACAGGAGCATACATAAAAAATTCTAAATTAAATTTATAGGAAGTTTAAACAGAATCCCTTTAATATATATACCTCAATTGGCTTGGGTATCATTTTTCTCATTTTTACATTTATCTATGAATTCCCTCAGATGTACTGGTTCATAATAAACGTACTTATTGTTCTTAAATGTAAACGTACATTTACACGGATATTTGATTACCACTTGGATCCCCAAGGATTTCGCCTCTTGTGACATTTCTACAAATTTTTTCCTTCTTATCTGAGTATCCTTCGTAAGATCTGGGTAGATCCATAATTTTTGATCATAAAACTTTTTTTCACGATTCTGAAGAAATATTCTTAAAATCATGTCTCTATCCATTTCATTTACGAAGGAAACTAGCAATGTCCCTCTAAAATCTATTTGTTCTTCCGAGGGTGCCTCAAGATAAGCTGTTAGTTCTGTTTCTATATTAACATCAGGTACTTTAACTTCTTTTCTTTCTCCTATATTTGGGACAAAGTATATTTTCGAAAAAACTGGTACTTTGTCTTGTGGAATCAAAAGAACATTAACCAAATATTTTTTAAATAATTCTTTTGATGAAATTAATTTCATACTTGGGAAATTAACTATTCTCAAGTTTAAATATCTCATCCTGTTCTCGATTCTTTCATAATTTCTTTTCATTAACTCGTCAGATTTAATCAAGTTAACTTGTATATCTTTCATAGAAGATAATTGAGCAGAAATCTCGTTCATCTTAACCTCATGAGTATTCACTACGGTATTAATATCATTCACTTTATTATTAGAAACATTTATAGACTTAGTTAACAATGTTATAGAATTTTCCATTGTCATCAAGGCCTTCCAAATGGAGTCCAATGTAATCACCTCAGGTTGTATTAATTTTTCCATGATGAGATTAGATGACACCACTCCTTCCTGACAAACTTGTGAAATCTGTGAGATTTCTGTTGTCAGGTTTCCATCACACCTATCTGATGTTATATTTCCCCCTATAGTGGCACTTCCAGGTTTCTCCTCTGTGTTCATGAGATTGCATACATCTGTCTGCTTCTCATGAACTGAACCCTGAAAGTGTCCCGGGGTTGGGTGTGCGGGTATTTGAGGTGCTCCGGGGCTTAGAGAAGTTTGAATGTCCAGGAAGGTAAGGTTTTGCTCCATCCCTAAACCTTCAACGGACCCAGCTCCCAGTGTCGATACTGCTATTGGTGTGAAGAAACCTTCTATCACTTGCTGTGCGAGAGGAGGTTGCGCAGATGCAGAGGAATCAATACGCAATCGCCCCTTTCGCTTGGTATGTGGCATTATGTATAGTAAATTAAAGAAAGAAGGTTCCTACCACACAAACTTCCTAGCAAGGTGTCTCTTGGTCCTCAGGGAGGTGTGGGAGAGTCCAACGACCACTTTACAAACGAAAGAGATATATTTTCTCTGCCATCTTCCAGCCGTCACAAGCAAGTCGCAAATAAGTCGCGCGCCCCTTGGGCGGCGCGCGGCTTTGACGACACGCCGGCGGATGCTGCGCGCCGAAGTAGGAGCGTTTTTATAGGCAAAAGGTAGTCGCAGTCAATGACGTCAGGAAGGTAGAGCAGGGCAACGGGGCCGGGAACCTCACCCCGACAAGGTCTTTTCTCCTCTCCCTCCTCAGACACTACCGCAGCAGCGGCGTTTTTGTAGGCAAAAGGTAGTTGCAGTCAATGACGTCAGGAAGGTGGAGCAGGGCAACGGGGCCGGGAACCTCACCCCGACAAGGTCTTTTCTCCTCTCCCTCCTCAGACACTACCGCAGCAGCGGCGTTTTTGTAGGCAAAAGGTAGTCGCAGTCAATGACGTCAAGAAGGTGGAGCAGGGCAACGGGGCCAGGAACCTCACCCCGACAAGGTCTTTTCTCCTCTCCCTCCTCAAACACTACCGCAGCAGCGGCGTTTTTGTAGGCAAAAGGTAGTCGCAGTCAATGACGTCAGGGAGGTGGAGCAGGGCAACGGAGCCGGGAACCTCACCCCGACAAGGTCTTTTCTCCTCTCCCTCCTCAGACACTACCGCAGCAGCGGCGTTTTTGTAGGCAAAAGGTAGTCGCAGTCAATGACGTCAAGAAGGTGGAGCAGGGCAACGGGGCCGGGAACCTCACCCCGACAAGGTCTTTTCTCCTCTCCCTCCTCCCTTATCGTTTTAATGATCAGGTTCGGATGGAGGGAGAAAAAAAAATCGGATAGTTAGAGATGTGAATTGGAATCGGTTCCGATTCCAATTCACATCGTTAATTTTTTAGTGAGGCCTGAGCAGATAAAAAAAACCCCCACCCCGACCCTTTACAAATGACCCCTTTGCTCTCCCACCCTCCCAAACCCCCCTCAAAATGTTAAATTACCTGGTGGTCCAGTGGGGGGTCTGGGAGCCATCCCTTCAATCATACCCTCTTTGCCGGTGCTGGACTGGTTTCAAAATGGCGCCGATCGCCTTTGCCCTCACTATGTCACAGGGAGCGACCGTCGCTCCCTGTGACAAAGTGAGGGCAAAGGCAATCGACTGCCAGTCGATTGCCTTTGCCCTCACTTTGTCACAGGGAGCGACGGTCGCTCCCTGTGACATAGTGAGGGCAAAGGCGATCGGCGCCATTTTGAAACCAGTCCAGCACCGGCAAAGAGGGTATGATTGAAGGGATGGCTTCCGGACCTCCCGCTAGACCACCAGGTACATGTAAAAGGTTTGGGGGGGGGGGGGGGGGTCGGGAGGGTGGGAGAAGCAAAGGGGTAATTTGTAAAGGATCGGGGTGGGTTTTTTTTATCGGGCCATCGGCGCCATTTATATCAGTGGTAGCCAAAATTGCGCCGATGGCCCGAGAGCGGGAGATCGTGCCGGGACCCCCCCCCCCCCACTGGACCACCAGGTAATTTAACATTTTGGGGGGGTTCGGGAGGGTGGGAGAGGGTAAAGGATTGGTTTTAAAGGGTCGGGGTGGGTTTAGGGGTTGTTTTGGTGTGCCGGTTTTCCCACCCTCCCCCCAAATAATTCCCGTACTCGATTTAACGATTTTTCACGATAAATCGAGGGAATTCCTATTGTATCGAGTCCCTTACCGATTAATGACGATTTTAAAATTATGGGATGATAATTTAAATCGTTAAAAAACGATTCACATCCCTAGGAGAGACTGACCTGAGTCGCTTAAATATGCGTTGCAGATATGCCCCCAACAGCAGGAAGCCACTCAGCGCCCCTTATAGGCTGGTGCCCAGGCATCTGCCAGGCCAGAACTGACCAGAACAAGAGTTGATAAATATACCAACTGGCTTTGCAGTTATCTGAGGTGGAGGATCGGAGCTGTGCTGACTCCAGGGTACAGGGAAAACACATTCCTTCAGCATGTTTTACTCTTAATAGTTATGTGTTTAAAGATGATTGGACCAAATAGTTCTCTTTTTAAATACCCTCTTATTTTTATTCTTGATTTCCATGACTTTCGTGGCTCCTTATTGGCCACACGCCTTATTTATTTATTTATTTTTATATACCGACATTCATTGGGATATATCACATCGGTTTACATTATAACATGTGAATAATATGACTTAGAGGTCTTATTATTGATACAGTTAAACATGATAACATTTTAACATTACAACATTATGGCGGGGAAATAGTGTAACTTGATTAAAGAACTTTAGACTGAGTGGGGGGGGGGGGGGGCATCCCTTGTGGCATCCAGGCTGCGTTGGTTGGCCTGCACTACCCTAGCTTGTTTTGTTCACTGTACTTCCCCAGGTCGCAAGCTTTAGAATGTATCCTATCTCCCCTGCACCTCCTCTCTTCCAGACTATACATATACATATTCAATCCCTCATTCCTACCCCCTCCCTCGGAATACCTTGTTACCCCAAAAAGCCAACTCTTATCAATTCTTACCAGTTTTGACACGTTACTCCCCATGCTTAAGTTGTATCCAAGTTTTTCTCTCCCCTGTTCTATGTAAGACAACTTTGTCACTGTTTTATGGTTGCAATGTAAACCGGAGTGATAATTAACTCTGTTATTTGAACTTCGGTATAGAAAAGTTATAAATAAATAAATAAAATAAAAATAAATAATTCATTTCAGTGGAACAGAAACTGATGAAGGCGATAGAGACAAAGTGGGACAAAGAGATACAGGTATGGTCAAAGTTAAAAATAGGGTGTGGAGATTGCTAATTTTCAAAGAGACTTCTGCAGGTAATTAATGTTTTACTTGGAGAAGTGCCCCTTTAGGAAATAGACTTAGTTTTTGGGTACTTGGCAGGTTCTTATGGCCTGGATTGGCCGCTGTTAGAAACAGGACGCTGGGCTTGATGGACCCTTGGTCTGACCCAGTATGGCATGTTCTTATGTTCTTAAATTGTGCAACCGATTTTTGTTTAAAATTATGTGCGTGCATACGATATACAAGCAGTTTTCTAAGCATAGTGGAGAGAAGTTCTGGGGGGTGGAATCAGGAGGGGTTGGGACTTATGCATAGTGAGGATAACTTTCCAAACTGCTAGTGTGCACTATTGGAATGTGAATACGAGCAGCGCAAAGTTGCTACTGCACTTTAAAACCTGTGTGGAAACAATATGTGCAGCTTATGAAATACAAGTACATATGTGTGCACAAAGGCTCACACAGGTAAAAGCACAAGCTGTCCAAGTTCAGACTTATTTGGATAAATGTTAATTTATCCAGCTAAGTAGCAACACTTATCTGGATAAGTCCAAAAAGTTCTATGTGTGTGTGTGTGTGTGGGGGGGGGGGGGGGGGCAAGATGGCGGCGTGAATCAGACATGCTCAACCGCTCCTCATTTCCTCTCAGCTGTATTACCTTTAAGATGCCGTCCAAACGTAAAGGGAAGGTCCAAATTTCCCCCCGGGTTCCCCTCCACCTCATGGTCAGCGGCTGATTACTACTTTCACCTCTGAATCGGCTACAATTGAGGGGGGGGGGGGGCGTTAGACCCCAGCTGCGAAAACCGGTGAGGGAGCCCCGGCTTCGCCTGGGGAAGTTTCCCTGAGCCCTCCAGAGCTTCGGCTCCCGCTGGCGCCTGGTTTTGCTGCTGCTTCAATTCTGACCACGGCGTAGGGCGGTGACGCGTCTCGTGCAACTGCGGGGGGGGGGGGGGGGGGGGAGAGAGTGGAGTTCAGCCGCCGGCACACCTGCGGTCCCCGTCTTTGTCGGCAGTGTTGGATATATCGCTGAGGCGGCTGTGTGCCCAGCCACCTCCTCCCCGGCTGAGACTGAGGGAGAGCTCAGAGGGGCCTTTGCAGAGCCGGCAAAAAAGCATTCCAGAGACGGCCATCTACGGAACTTTGGATGAGACTTTTCAACTGCCACCTAAGCCAGCAGTAGTCACTCTAGATGCTTTACGGGACCTTGTTGCTGGGTTTGGCTGTTCTTTACAAGATTGTCAGGTGAAGATCCAAGAACCTTAACTATGAAGGTGAACACTTTTGAGGTGAAATGGGATGAGAAACATAGGGAGCTACAGTCTCAGATGAGGGCCCTGGACGCTACGGCTTCCGAGTTCCAATCTTGTAATGTAAAATTGATTAAAGATTTTGGTAACTGCACTGAAAGGTTGGAGTATTTCGAAAACTACACTTGGCATTTAAATCTTTGATTTTTTGAATTTCTCTATGTTATAGGTGAAAATTCTTATCAAACTCTTAAGAAATATTTTTTGGAAATATTGCAGATTGAGGAGGGGGAAACTCCCTCTATAAACAAGTCATTCTTCCTATCAACTATGAATAAAGGGAAAATCTCAAAATCAAAGTCCTGATGCCATCCCTGATTTAACTCAATTTTTGGAGGACTCTACCGTAGAAGTTTATGATCACTCGACACTTTTTGTTTCCTTTATTTCAGAATATCAGCTGAGTGAACATAAGAACATGCCATGCTGGGTCAGACCAAGGGTCCATCAAGCCCAGCATCTTGTTTCCAACAGAGGCCAAACCAGGTCACAAGAACCTGGCAAGTACCCAAACAGCAAGAAGATCCCATGCTACTGAAGCAATTAATAGCAGTGGATATTAGCTAAGTAAACTTGATTAATAGCAGTTAATGGACTTCTCCTCCAAGAACTTATCCAAACTTTTTTTGAACCCAGCTACACTAACTGTACTAACCACATCCTCTGGGAACAAATTCCAGAGTTTAATTGTGCGTTGAGTGAAAAAGAATTTTCTCAGATTAGTCCTAAATGTGCTACTTGCTAACTTCATGGAATGCCTCCTGGTCCTTCTATTATCTGAAAGTGTAAATAACCGATTCACATCTACTCGTACAAGACCTCGCATAATTTTAAAGACCTCTATCATATCCGCCCTCAGCCGTCTCTTCTCCAAGCTAACAGCCCTAACCTCTTCAGTCTTTCCTCATAGGGGAGCTGTTCCATCCCCTTTATCATTTTGGTAGCCCTTCTCTGTACCTTCTCCATCACAACTATATCTTTTTTGAGATGTGGCGACCAGAATTGTACACAGTATTCAAGGTGTGGTCTCACCATGGAGCGATATGGAGGCATTATGACATTTTCTGTTTCATTAACCATTCCCTTCCTAATAATTCCTAACATTCTGTTTGCTTTTTTGACTGCTGCAGCACACTGAGCTGACAATTTCAAAGTATTATCACTATGATGCCTAGATCTATTTCCTAATCAAAATTCAAAAGAACCACAGTTTGTGCACCACTACATGTATTTAATGCTTTCCTGAAGTTGTTTTATCTTAATTACAGATTTTTTCATATTATTAAACAAGTGCATTGTGTAACTAGATTTAAAAATTGATCAATGTGTTTTTTGTTGCTCAGTTTATTTATTTATTTATTTATTATTTTTTATATACCAACATTCGATCTGAGATATCACATCGGTTTACATTCAGGTACTGTTGGTATGCTGTTTGCTACAAGTGCAAACTAAATTAAATAATTACCACCAAGGAATGCCTCTCATTGGAAATGATCCTGTATCCTATGTTTTTTTTAAACATGTCTTATTTTACTGATGCTGGGATGAAAGACAAAAATGGTAAGAGAATTTTAAAACGTGGAGGATCTTTAATGAACAAAGAATGGTAATGAAGCACTGGGACAGCTTGCATAACATGGCGGTTCAGCCTAAAATAGCAGTGGTATAACTGCATTGTTCTATCGAGAAGGTACTGGGGGGAACCAGCATGAAGCAGCAGTTACAACCCTAAATCAAATTAATAAATAAATAAACAGCAGTGGTTCAACAGTATCCAGCTATCAAGAAGGCTGGGATTGACCTGCATGGAAGGATCATGGTGGAAACCGAAATTTCAGTGAGCCAATGTGGGATTTTTCTTTTAACAAAATTCACTAACCTTGTTCTCAAGAGTATCACAATATTTGGTAATAAAACATAGAACTGAGTCTCAGACTTTGGTTTAAATACTTGTTATATAAGAAGCAAAGTTGATGATGGTAAGGCCTAGCAGAGAAGATGGAGACCATCATGGGAAAATACTTAGGACAGACATGGCAGGCAATGTGAGGAAAAAGGTTGAGAAGTCAGGCAAAAGACATGGGCAAAGTGAGTGTTGGTATTGAATTGCATATGGCAATGTATATGTACACCTACCTAAAGTGGATAAATCCCAGCTGGGCCATGGATGTACCATGGAATGGGCCATTTTGGTCATCATTTACTGCTGTTATATTACTATTCAAATAAAATGATGAACTCCCTCATTTGGACTGCGTTGCCTGTTTGGCACTGGTTTTTGGGAAGTAAAACTTGGGGTAATGCAAGTTAGAAAACTAAAAATGTCACGCTTTCCAGCCACTTGTGTATATAACTAAGAGTTAATCACAGAAAATGTTCTTGTCATGCCTCAAAAATGTTCAGCTAGTCCAATGCACTCAGGAACAAAACTTGTTCCTATCCTCCTCCCTTTGGGCAGCCAATTTCAAAGCAATTTCCACTAGGGATGTGAATCGTTTTTTGACGATTTAAAACAATCGTCAGATATATTTTAAATCGTCAAAAATCGTTAGAGCCGCGATACAATAGCAATTCCCCCGATTTATCGTCAAAAAATCGTAAATCGGGGGAGGGCGGGAAAACCGGCACACCAAAACAACCCTAAAACCCACCCCGACCCTTTAAAACAAATCTCCCACCCTCCTGAACCCCCCCAAAATGTTTTAAATTACCTGGGGTCCAGTGGGGGTGTCCTGGCGCGATCTCCCACTCGCTGGCCACAGCTGCGTTAATAGAAATGGCGCCGGTGGCCCTTACCATATGACAGGGCAAAGGTAGCGCCGGCGCCATTTTGAAGATTGGCAATACGGCCCGCGTGCAGGAGGTCGCTCCCGGACACCCGCTGGACTTTTGGCAAGTCTTGTGGGGGTCAGGAGGCCCCCCCAAGCTGGCCAAAAGTCCCTGGGGGTCCAGCGGGGGTCCGGGAGCGATCTCCTGCACTCGTGACGTCGGGAGCCAGGAACCAAAATGGCGCCGGCGCTACCTTTGCCCTGTCACATGGTAAGGGCCACCGGCGCCATTTCTGTTAACGCAGCTGTGGCCAGAGAGCGGGAGATTGCGCCGGGACACCCCCACTGGACCCCAGGTAATTTAAAACATTTGGGGGGGGGGTTCGGGAGGGTGGGGGATTTGTTTTAAAGGGTCGGGGTGGGTTTTAGGGTTGTTTTGGTGTGCCGGTTTTCTCGCCCGCCCCCTCCCCCGATAAAACGATTTTTTAACCAAAAAAACTAAGACGATCAGATTTCCCCCCCCCTCAGCCAAAATCGATCGTTAAGACGATCGATCCCACGATTCACATCCCTAATTTCCATAGTTAAAAAAGGGCTGTCCCAGTGTTAATCGGCTAAATGAGACCTGCCCTCCCTCAGCGTGGCTCAGAGTTCCACAACCACGTGCACCTTTAGCCACACTGAGAGGAGGCCTTCCCAACAGCGTGTTTACGTGGTGGGAGGAAACGTACGTGTCCAGATGGCGTCTTCAAATCTGCGCGCGTCCTGCTCCAGCAAAATTCTACCTGCAGAAAAGGCAGGAGCAGGTGACTGTGCTCACGTCTTACCCCCGGCAATTTGTATGCACGGACTTACCTTCCTCTTTGAGAATTAGAATGAAGCCCCGGGCTAGAAACTACACACGGTCTTTGTCTCAATGCGGATGGTGTGAAAATTGCCTCCCCTCCCCCCCAAATAAGGAATCTTGGTGTTTACCGCTGGGGTAGAGAAAGACAAAGGAGAAATCAAATCTCCACAGTCCTGTCCCTTTCTACTTCACAGCAGCTGCCAGTAGTGTTTTGTCACAATGGCTGAAGCCAAAGTTAAATTTAGGCCTCAGAACTTCAGTTAGAGAGCTCGCTACCTGTCTGAAGACATGGATTTCCTCTGTGACAACCTGCTGTTTGCAGCTCTCCCAGGGAAATCCCTAGATCCCTGTGCTGCCTGCCTGGGACCCAGCCATAGTGCAGCGCCTTTCAAGAGCACAGCTCAGAACGCTTGCCCTGTGGCGAGCCTTCTCCAGGAAAGCCGTGCTTTGCCGTACAAGTCAGACCAGCTTCTGAGCCTTCTGATGGGTGTGGAACAAATTCTGGCCTCCAGGGGCAAATTAAAAAAAAAACAAAAAACCCACAGCAACCTGACTGGAATGTGGTCTTTATGTTTGTTTTCAAGTATGTAGATGTGTGTTTAAACAGGACCACCACGGTTATGAAATGCATGTGCAGTCAAGGAGAAGGCAGAAGAACGCAGGCCCTCTGAGGTGTCTATACATTTCTGTGCATGCATAGGTATGTCCCTTGTCGAGACAGGATTTGGGCACAGGCAACTGCCTCCGGTGCCAAATCTTTATAGGCACTGGGGTGTTGCCCGCCACTGCTGCACTGGTATCTGGGCCTGCCACCGTGGCCGCTGTCCCCACAGCAACAACTGGAGCAATCCAGCACGGGGAGTCCTGCACCTGTGGGGTGCACTTATAGGCCCCTCAGTTCACTGCCCCTCACACGGGGGGGTCTGCATGGTAAAACGGGACACTGCACAGCCGCCGGTAAGTACGCGATGGCTGCGGGAGGCCCTGTGCTGAATTTCTCTGGTTACTGCTACTTCTATGGCGCCGGGCACTTAGGGGAGGGGAAGCACCACACCCACCCTGAGAGGGGAGGATTGAACAGGTGCGATCAGGCCAAGAAGGGGATAACCCCTCCCCTCGTGCTCCAGTGGGCACACCCAACTTAAACACTGCTCTGGGCTCTGCGGGGATAAATCTGTGAATGTGGGTACCCATGCAGGCATTCAGTATGGATATATGAATGAGTGTTTCGGCTCTAAACACGTGTGTGTGTCTGTGTGAGAGAGAGAGAATGTTTCAGTGTATAATCCAACGCTACTATACTATCTCTGCAATTCTGTGTATGCTATGCACACAGATCTTCTTTAAAGATTTCAATTCTGACCTAGAGGCAGCAGCCACGCCTAATGTCAAAGTCACAAGTGCATTTCTGCCATCTTTTATATAGCTTAATAAATACATGGCACACCTTTGTTCTTTACCAGGCTCCTACACAACAAAACATGGCATAATGCTGCTGCTGTTCCTTATCAGGCTCCCATGCAGCCCTCCCAGTGATGCACGCAAAGTACGATTATAGCACAAGTGGCTACAATGTGGAATCAGCAATGGAGATGTTTTAAAAAAAAAAATAAATAAAAATTACAAGGAGTGCAGGGGCCATGATAAAAAGGTAGGCATCTTGTATTCTAAAAAGGTGAAAAATATAAGAAGAAATACAATCTATTGGGACCAAAAAAAAAAAAAAAAGGAAACCTAGAAATAAGACCAACTGAGGAAAAAAAAAAAAAGTCAGCTGATGTTTTGATGCATCAAAGCAGGGCCGCTGCTTAAACAGCGAATATTAATGAGCGAGGCGGCCTGAGGCTTGAATTGTGCTCTTGTGCCCCTGCTTGCTGTCGGGTTTCATGAACCCAAGAGTCATGGAGCTGGATTCTACACGTCGGAGGCGATTTCCAACCCGGTGCGAGCGGGTGGCACCAGTCTTCAGAGAGGACGTACGTGTGGAGCTCCCCCAAGGAGAAAGCAGTGGCAGAGATTTGCACTTTATCCTGACCAAAGCGAGGCACAGAGTTTTCTCCCCTGACCTATGGCCGCCAGGGGGACGCCTCCACAAAAATGCAGGAAAAAAAAAAAATGCGTGCACTGTGACACAAAGCGCATTCTTTTTCCACTCGCACATAAATAGCCTGGCCAGTTTTCGAAAAGCCCTTTCTTTCCCCTGTGCGCACGGCTCTTTGCAGCCTGCTCTGGTAATGCTTAGGCTTGGGCAAACGGTACATGGGTTTCACTCCGTGAGACAGCGCCCCCCCCCCCCCCCCCCCCCCCCCCGTGCACCTCAGTGGCGGAGCTGCACACATTAATGCCATCTCTCGTATCCTGCAGCTGTTTGTCGGTTGTTTCCTGGCACGTTAGGGCATCCACAGAAACAGCTTTGGAGCCCAGAGTTTCAGTGAGGGAGAGAAAATGGGTGCGATCGGTTCTTGTGGCTAAACAGCCATTCTTTCTCAGCACTTTCTCTTTGCACTGGCTGCAGCTTTTCTCTGCTGCTCCTTTTTCCCCCCTTTGGTCCAAACAGCAAATAAAACAAAACAAAACAAAAAAAAAATCCTTCCTAATTTAATCACCTTCCAGCTCCTTCTTGCAAGACTGAGAGGTCGGGTAGGCTTCATGCCTGCCCGGCCAGGATAATATGGCGCCAGGCTCGCTCATGCCAGCCTGGCTGGCACCGTGCAGGGGGGAGGGGAGCCTCTAGGTGGCCAGCCGGGTTCCTCGTGCTAGGATTGGGTGGTTCTTTAAATTATAGCGCGGCGGGAGCTGATTGGCTCCTGAGGGGTTTAGTCGGGGATCGGGGGGGGGGGGGGGGGGGTGACAGGTAGCCCTAGCCAATTGGGGGGTTATGCTGTGGTAAACGGTGGCTGACCTGATGGGGGGGGGGGGGCAGGTCAGTGGTCCCTAGCCAAACAACTGGGTGCAGTTGTGGCTGGTACGGCTCCTTGCTGATGGCGGCGGGGGTCAATTTATTCAGCTCCTTGCTGATGGCGGTGGGAGTCATGGGGGGGACGTGATAAAGGTGGGCGCTGCATACAGGCTGGGATAGCCTGGGAGGCGTCCATCTGGCAGGCTGGGATAGCCTGGGTTGCCCATTTTGCTCTCTTGTGGCTGATGGGCGGAAATGGGGGAAATTCAAGGTTATATTTGCATGGCTCGGGCTCCGGGGTGTTTCATAAAGCTGCGGCCTGTTGACTCCCAAATCTGTGTTTGTTGATTATTTTGGTTGTAAAGGGGCGGGCTTGGGCAGAAGCGTCAGTCCTGGCTGCCCATATTATCCTTCAACAGGCTGCTCACAGCTGCCTCCTGCAGTGTTTACCTGCTAGCTCCCTGTGCTCCTTCCCATCAGCACCAACACCCAAAAAGCAACTTGAGAGGACCCTGGCTTGGGAAGATTTCTGACCTGAGAAAAAAGGGAGTGTGGACTCTCAAAAGCTAGTCAAGTAATAGATTAAGTTAGTCCAATAGAAAGGGATCACCTTATTACATGTATGTACAGTATATACTTTTGTTTGCTGTTTGTTAGCCTTTATGTTTGTACATTTGTGTGGACTAACACGGCAACCACACTAGTTTATGCTTCAGTTGTGAACTAACAAGTACGAGAGGTGTGCAAAATGTTTCACACGGATCTGCATGTGTATGACACAAAAACTGTTTTCACACTTGTAAATAACTCGAGAGACGAAATGTTTACATTTCACACATCCTCAGGAGCACTGCAACAATAACCCAATTATGCTGCATGATTTCTCACTAGAATTTGCGATCCATTGCATTCAAATTTGCCTCCTTTAGTGCAAGAGTATTTGCCAAAGCCCCCTAGGGTGAAAATGTTCATGAAAAGGTAGCAATTTCTTGTGAAGCTAATGACATCTTCTGCATCTGCTTACAAATTAAGCCATGCTGAGGTTCTCAGTTCAACTGCTGAGCTAATTAGTGGTTAAACTTAGGTATATTTGCCATGCTGCCTTTACTATTATTTGTTAGGTTCTTGCCAATATTTACAAATCCATATTATGATTGATGCTCTGATAAAGTAAATGAGAACAACCATGTGGACAGGTCAAGAAAGACCTGAGAGAAGGAAGCCCTGCTTTTTTTTTTTTTTCCTTTCTTTCTTTCTTTTATTTATTTATTTTTTTAAATAGTCTTTTCATTGGCAGAAAAATAAGGGTTACAGTTAGCTCAGGAAAATATTTGAACTAATCTAAAAGAAGAACAGTACCCAGGTGTGTTTTATTCTGCTCACACAGATCTCGACACAAAGCCTTTTATTTTCCATGACATGCCAATAATTGGTTTTAATCATAAACCAGCACAACAACTAAGCCGGCTTTTTTTTTTTTTTTCCAGACCAGGCAAATAAATGTAACTGGGTGCAGAAGGTCTGATGCGCACATATTGTCCTAATCAATCGATCAGAATAGTCAGCTTGGGTTTTACGACCTGCATGCCTGCAGTATGATACCATATTTCAGGCCCGGACTGGCTTTTAATCTTTGCCTGTTGTGAATACCTTTCGTTGGAATAGCATAAGAACTACCCGAGGATGTTATGCCTGAGCTTTAAAGATCCCATTTGAAGAAGTGACCAGTGTAGTTTTGACAGCTCAAGAGTAACTTTGGATAATGCTCCTGCTCTTCCAATGCACGGTATCACAACCTGCAAGTAATCTCGTTCCTCCAGGACCCATATTTCATCGGCGCTCTCCAGCACTGTCTGGATTGGACAAGACTGGCTTGTGCACCTTGGCCGCACATGTGAGATCCATCCTAGAGCTCCTCTTCATCCTCCTTTGCCATTGCCCAGTCTGCCCCGGTCCCTTTGCCTCACTCCCAGCATTCCCTGGCATTTCTCATATTAACCATTGTGGTACAAATAGTCCACAGACAGGTGCCGAAAGTACTGAAAAGGCTAAACACAGATGAAAAAAAAAACGTACCTAATGTACTCAAAAGTGCAGGTGTAAGAAGGACTTTAGTTCTTGGAAATGAGTATTTGAAACCAGCAATTACAATACAGGATTTAGGAATCTTAATTTACAGATCATATTACATGAAGTATTTTTATATCAGGTCCTTCTAATCTCACCCATCATGGTGACCCAGTAATACTGTAAAAGCAGGGTCCTTTGTTTCAGGTTAAACCAATTTTCACCCATAAAATTCCCAGATTTTTTTCAAAGGTGACAATTTGTTTACTTTAAATCTTTTTTTTATCCATTATTGGACTGAGCACCACAATAAAGTATTCACCCTAATTTTAGGATGATTAAAAAAGCTGCTGCAGAGCTGCAGATGCAGCATTTCAAGGCCTCCAGCCAGTGCAGGAAGCCAGTGTGGGCCAGAGCGCATGCTTTGTTTCAAATCCAGGGGCGAATTGCAGGAAAATATCAGCCAGGGGGATTATTTTCGAAACCGGCCCACAGGGTATCTGACTTCATCTTGTCAAAATAGGCCACAAACAGCTAATAATTTTAAAAAGACAAATAATTTGTTCTAATATTTTCTAAATACCACTAAAATATTTCAAAACAGCAGACACGTGAAATAGCATCCCAAAATTTAAAATACTAGGATTAAAAAATCTTCAGCTCTCGATACCATAAAATAAATAAAGAAATACCAGGATCTTTTGATTTCCACTCACATAAGATTGTTGTGGAGTTGGGGGAATGGGGGGGCAAACAATCTTTATCTTCTGTCTCTCTCCTTCACACACATAAGCATTCTCTCTCTCATATACATTCAGACTCTCTCATACACAGATGCAGGTGCTGTCTCTCATATACATGCAGGCTCTCTCTCATACAAACATGCATGCACTCTCACACATATGTAGGGTCTTTCTGTCTCTCATACACACATTCAGGCTCACACACACAGGCTCTCTCTGTCTCATAACATTTATGCAGGCACTCAAACACTCATGCAGGTGTTTTCTCTCAAACACTCATGCAGGCACTCTCTGTCTCTCAACACACATGCAGGCACTCTGTCTCATGCACATATGCAGGCTCTTCTTCTCATACACATAGCAAGTGCTCTCTATCTCATACACTCATGCAGGCTCTCTGTCTGTCATGCACACATGCAGGTTCTCTGTCATTCTCATGCACACACAGGCACTCTCCCTCATGCATGCACACATGCAGGCTCTCTCATACACACACTCAGGCTCTTTCTTTCATACAGACATGCAGATGCTCTCTCTCTCTCATCCACACATACCTTAGGCATCCTCCTTCTGCTGGGCCTTGCCACGTTGGTGTTGCTCCTTATTTACTGCCAGAGGGGAGGTGGGAGGAGGTCAGTGCTTCTGGTGGCCCTGCAACTTCCAGTTGCATCTTTCTTCCAGCCTTGTAGGTCTTTCTCTTTGAGCCGCAGCGAACTGAGCTCCCTCGTAGCCCCACCGAGACCTTCATCGAGCCATGGTGGGTTGTACTCTGTTGCAGTCCTGTCGAGACCTTCTTCCGCAGCAGCCCCTCTCAGCAGACCACGTGACCAGTGCCACCGGCCCACCAGGGGATGCTCGATCCCACGATAGGCCAATCCAACCCTGTTCAAGTCCCATTTCCTACTAGTGAAAGCACTCACTTCCACTGCCGCTCATGCCTTTTCAAGTTTTTCTGCTCACCCCACACACCCCCAAGCAGCAAAAGTGCCTGCTGTCTAGTGCCATGAATGCATTTCAAGCAGGTCCTGTTCCACCAGAAGCACTTCCCAGTAGGCTTCCTGGCCCTGAACCAAAGCAGAAGGGCAGTGCTGCAGAGCACGGGAGCCTCAGTAAGCTGCTGCTGCCGAAGGAGCGAGGAGAAGATCGGAGTTACCATCAGTAAGGATGAATGCTCTTGCAGTGTGTGTATGTGTGTGTGTGTGTGTGGGGGGGGGGGGAGAATAGTGAGGGAGATTTTTGATGGGGTAGGAGGAGAGAGGAGCATGCTAGGCAAGGAATGGGGTGGAGATGGGGATGCTGCGGAGTGGGTAGGTGGGAGGATACATTAATGTTTTTTTATTGTCCTGGCTTCTGTCTGCCAAAATAAACTTCAATATTTACTAGAGATGTGAATCATGTCCTTCGATCGTCTTAACGATCGATTTCGGCTAGGAGGGGGAGGGAATCGTATTGTTGCCATTTGGGTGTTTAAAATATCGTGAAAATCGTTAAAATCGTGAGCCGGCACACTAAAACCCCCTAAAACCCACCCCCGACACTTTAAATTAAATCCCCCACCCTCCCGAACCCCCCCAAATGCCTTAAATTACCTGGGGGTCCAGCGGCGGTCCGGAATGGGCTCCTGCAATTGAATTGTGTTGTCTTCAGCCGGCGTCATTTTGCAAAATGGCGGCCGCAAAATGGCGGCGGCCATAGACCAACACGATTCGACTGCAGGAGGTCGTTCCGGACCCCCGCTGGACATTTGGCAAGTCTTGTGGGGGTCAGGAGGCCCCCCCAAGCTGGCTAAAAGTCCCTGGGGGTCCAGCGGGGGTCCGGGAGCGATCTCCTGCCGCGAATCGTTTTCCGTACGGAAAATGGCGCCGGCAGGAGATCGACTGCAGGAGGTCGTTCAGCGGGGGTCTGGAACGACTTCCTGCAGTCGAATCGTGTTGGTCTATGGCCGCCGCCATTTTGCGGCCGCCATTTTGCAAAATGACGCCGGCTGAACGGAACCCCCGCTGAACGACCTCCTGCAGTCGATCTCCTGCCGGCGCCATTTTCCGTACGGAAAACGATTCGCGGCAGGAGATCACTCCCAGACCCCCGCTGGACCCCCAGGGACTTTTGGCCAGCTTGGGGGGGCCTCCTGACCCTCACAAGACTTGCCAAAAGTCCAGCGGGGGTCCAGAACGACTTCCTGCAGTCGAATTGTGTTGGTCTATGGCCGCCGCCATTTTGCGGCCGCCATTTTGCAAAATGGCGCCGGCTGAAGACAACACAATTCAATTGCAGGAGCCCATTCCGGACCGCCGCTGGACCCCCAGGTAATTTAAGGCATTTGGGGGGGGGTTCGGGAGGGTGGGGGATTTAATTTAAAGGGTCGGGGGTGGGTTTTAGGGGGTTTTAGTGTGCCGGTTTTCCTGCCATTGGTTTAGGGCAAGTAAGTAAGTTCCTGCCCTCCCCCTTCCCCCGATTTACGATTTTTTAACGATAAATCGGGGGAATTGGTATTGTATCGTGGCCCTAACGATTTTTGACGATTTAAAATATATCGGACGATATTTTAAATCGTCAAAAAACGATTCACATCCCTAATATTTACCTGGAAAAATAAGGAGTCATTTTTTTTCAGTTGATTTTCTCCTGTTTATTGTTCTTATCATAATAAACCCAGATAAATTCCTGGGAAAAATAAAGAACAATAAGTACTGAAAATGAAGGTCCCTATATAAAAGGTGCAAAGTAACTGATTAATGCAACGCGCTACACAGCGCTCTGTGACTGATGGTGCTAAATTGCAGTAGCTGCAAGTCATTGTTTTGATAGGGGATACTGCCTCTGAATACCAGGAGTAGTCTTCTACTCAGGGGTGACTTCCACATGTCACTTTTATTTATTTTAAAAAATGTTATATATCGCACTCTACAATGGGGCTAGTTCGAAGTGGTTTACATAATCACATACATAATAAAAGACATAAAACTAATTCAAGTATATTAAAATAAAAGTAAAACAAATCATAAAAATCAACATGACATAACAAAACAAAAGTGGGAGACTAGCAGCATCATGCCTCAAAGGTGCAACATGTAGTCCTGGGGGAATTCTGCCCTACTGCAGACTGCAGAATTTGCACAGAATTCCCCTCCCCCCATGTAAATTGCCAAATTCTGCACAGAAAATGGCAGAGGAGACCCTGGCATGCTGCGAACAGAGCGCACCATTTGCAGTGAAGATGAAGGCCCCCAGCGCGCTGGTCACAATGAAAATGAAGACCCACAGCCCGCCATTCGCGGCGAACATGAAGGCACCCGCATGCCTCGGGTTGCACTCCACACACAGCAAAGATGGCCCCAGTGAGCATGAATGCATATAGAGAGTTGTATGTGTGTGAGGAGGGGGAGAGAGGGGAGGGGAGGGGTGTGAGAGAGGGGAGGGGGTGTGAGGGAGTGTGAGAAGGGAGAGGGGTATGAGAGAGAGGAGGGGAGGGTGAGAGAAAGAAGGGGAGGGGAGGAAAAGAGATTAGGAGGGGGTGAGAGAGAAAACAGGTGGGAGGGGGTGAGAGACAGAGAGCAGGGGGGTGAGCAGGAGGGTGTGAGAGAGAGCAGGGGAGTGTGAGAGAGACCAGGGAGGGTAAGCAGGGGGGGGGGTGTTTGAGTGCAGGAGCCAGAGAGAAGGAGAGTGCGGGAGACAGAGAGAAGGAGAGAAGAGTGAGAGAGAGCAGGGGGGTGTTTGAGTGCGGGAGCCAGAGAGAAGGAGCTATATGAGGAGATTGTGAAGGAGTGTGTATGTGTGTGAGAGATTGGGAGCTGGTGTGTATGAAAAAGGGATTGTGTGAATGTGAGGGTGCTGGCCTGTGTGAAGGGATTGTGTATGTATTAGAGGGAGCCTGTGTGAAGGAGTGTGTGAGAGAGAGTCATAGGTTGCATGTGTGAGGATGTATGTGTGAGAGAGAAAGGGGGCTTGTGTGGGTGTGTATGCAAGAAAGAGGGCCCTGTATGTGGGGATGTGTGTGTGTGTGTGCAAGAGAGTCAGGGAGCCTGTATAAGGGTGTGTATATGTGTATTAGAAATCGGGAGCATGTGTGTGAGAGAGGAAGGGACAGAGTGAACATGTGTGAAGGGCAGTACTGAGAACGGGGTCAAATTCTGGGACTGGTAATAGAGTGGAAGGGGTTGAGCCTAGAGGTGGAGGGGAGAGATACTGGCAGGTGAAGGAGTTGGGGCCTGAGGGGGCAAAGTGGCCAGGGGAGTAGGGAGAGCGAGTGGAAGGGACACTTACAGTGAATTTCTAGGGAACTTCTGCTCAAAATATTTAAAATTCTGCATCTTTAAGTAATAACTTTTTTCTGTATTAATTTAAAATGTAATTACTTAAGGATTGTTATGTAAATTGTGTTATTTTGACCAATACAAAGTTTGCAGAATTTTAAGTTTTTGTGCGCAGAATTCCCCCAAGAGTAAATATAGTTGAAATCAGGCAGGCACTGACTGTTTAAAATTCCATGCCAGCAGATGCAAGCGGTTTTGACTTTAGGCTTGTAAATAACAGACACTACATGAACTTGGAAATTCCTGCCAAATATCAGACATTATAGTACCCAGGAAACTGGCAGCAATAAAGTCGGGTCAGCTAAGATGTGGCAACAGTTTTCCAGTAGTTTCTTCTATTCTCTACCCTTTAAAGCAAGGGTTCTCAAATTTGGTCCACAGGAGCAGCAACCCAGTCAGACTTTCAAGGTTTCCACCATGAATATACATGAGATCTGTTTGCATATAATGAAGGCAGTGCATGCAAACAGATCTCATGCATAGTCACTTTCGAAATCCTGAAAACCCCATTCTGGTCCTCGAGCACGAGCACTGAGTTTAGGGGAGCCTTGCTATAAAGCATCCGGAATGGCATACTTTTCTTGAATTTGTCTGTTTTTTTTTTAAATTATTTTTTGGCCTTATTCATAGGTCTTTTTTCTTTCTTCTTACTTACAGGCCGATACAGTAAAACCCGCGGGAGAGCCGGCGCTCCGAGGCTAGCGCCTGCTCTCCCAAAGCGCTCACAGGCCATTCTCCTGTGCATGCGATTTAGTATGCAAATGAGGGCCCGCGGTAAAAAGAGGTGCTAGGGACACTAAACATAGAAACATAGAAATGACGGCAGAAGAAGACCAAACGGCCCATCCAGTCTGCCCAGCAAGCCACGCAGTTCATCCATTTTTTTATTTCCCTTTTTCTCTCTCCCACCTATTACTGTTGGCTTCCAGTACCCTCCAGCCCTAATTCCCCTCCACCCCACCACAATTTCCCTCCACCCCATCACCAATGTAGAGAGCAGCGCCGTATCTGCATCCAAGTGAACATCCAGCTCAATTAGGGGTAGCAACCGCTGTAACAAGCAGGCCACACCCCTGCCCCATACTCTTACCCACCCCTGTTTTTTGTTTTTTTTTTGGAGATGGCAGCCCTCCATCCTTCCGCTCCGTGAAGGTGGAACTCCAACCACTGGCCACTGGCATCCCGCTCCGTGAATGCCTCTGTGGCTACTGCCGCTCCGTGCAGTGTTTTGCTGCCTCCTCTTTATTCACGCCCTCTAGACTTGATGGATCCACAGTGTTTATCCCACGCCCCTTTGAAGTCCTTCACAGTTTTAGACTTCACCACTTCCTCCGGAAGGGCATTCCAGGCATCCACCACCCTTTCCGTGAAGAAATACTTCCTGACATTGGTTCTTAGTCTTCCTCCCTGGAGCCTCAGCTCGTGACCTCTGGTTCTGCTGATTTTTTTCCGATGGAAAAGGTTTGTCGTTGTCTTTGGATCATTAAAGTTTTTCAAGTATCTGAAAGTCTGAATCATATCACCCCTGCTCCTCCTTTCCTCCAGGGAGTACATATTTAGATTCTTCAATCTCTCCTCGTATGTCATCCGATGAAGACCCTCCACCTTTTTGGTCGCTGTTCTCTGTACCGCTTCCATCTTGTCTCTGTCTCTTTGTAGATACAGTCTCCAGAACTGAACACAGAACTCCAGGTGAGGCCTCACCAAGGACCTGTACAAGGGGATAATCACTTCCCTTTTCTTACTCGATATTCCTCTCTCTATGCAGCCCAGCATTCTTCTGGCTTTTGCTATCGCCTTTTGCTAGGAGCGCGTCCCTAGTGCCTCTTTTTTGACAGGAGCGGCGGCTGTCAGTGGGTTTGACAGCCGACGCTCAATTTTGCCGGCTTCGGTTCTCAAACCCGCAGACAGCCTCGGGTTCGGAAAACGGACGCCAGCATAATTGAGTTTCTGTCTTATGACCCGCGGGTCGCGGGCCAATTTTAAATGTATTATTTTTTTAAATTTTTAACTTTTTTAAAATTTTGGACCTCCGATTTAATATCGCTATGATATTAAGTCGGAGGGTGTACAGAAAAGCAGTTTTTTCTGCTTTTTTGTTCACTTACCCGGCGCCGGCAGAAATTAACGCCAGCCTTTGGGCAGGCGTTAAATTTTGAAAGTAAAATGTGCGGCTTCGCTGCACATTTTGCTTTCTGGATCGCGTGGGAATAACTAATAGCGCCTGCAACATGCATTTACATGTTGCAGGCGCTATTAGTTTTGGGGGGGTTGGCCGCGCGTTTTCGACGCGCTATTACCCTTTACTGTATCGGCCCAAATGTTTCGGCCCGAATGTATTTTATGTTTTACCCTTTCACAATATCTGGGGAATAAAAGGTGTGCAACTTTTATTATCTCTATGCCATCTGTTTTTAATAATCTCCTTTCCTGAGCTTATTCTTCAATGGCTTGTGATGTGCTAAATATTTTATGTGCACCAATGTGATGCCTGCCAGGGGTTTTGATTAGAATTACTAATTAGCACAGTCGTGCCCTGATTTGCTTTGATATGTAATATTAGGAACTGCTAAGTGGGAAGCGCCATTAAAAACTTTAAACACCAACAATTCATAGAAGTAAAACTCAGAATGAACAGGAGAGATGTAATGATTGTATTTGCTATGCCAACTGAATTTTCTACAGCATGTTTTTGCTAGAATGGCTGCTAAAATAAATGTGGAATATTTAATTAATTTTATATGCTTCTGCCTTTATCCATCCCAACCTCTCCATACAATAGTGTTTATTGCAGCTTGTGTGCATGCAATAATGAAATACAGCAAGAAGGCTGTTATGGTATCATCCTAAAACCAATAGAAAGTGCGACATACTAGCTAGCCTCAATTCCATATGCAATATTAAATACCATTGGATGTAAAAATCAATTTATCTATCAAGATGTATCTGAAGTTTTCAATATGTAATCAATTTCTAAATATATTCTGGATTATAAAACAGCACAGTCAATCAGAAGAATCAAATTATTTAAAAAAATACAGTATTTGTGGGAGAAAATATAATTTTTCCCTATAAACATTCAGTAATCAAGGACCGACCAAAATTTAATTCTGGCCAAACAGAATGCTGAGTCGCGAAAAAACAGGGGCAGGGGAAGTTAGTGGGCAGCCAGCTGCATCGCGGCGGCGTGATCTCGCCTGCCGTGGTGCGGCCGCGCCGCGCACTATCGCCCTCATAGCACCACGGGAAAAGGTGGTGTTATTTCCCATGGTGCTGCTGGCGATAATGTGGAAAACATTAGCGCCTGCCGACACCCCTCTCCTTCCCCTGATTAGCATAGCATCACCATGATGCGGCTGTTATTGTATACAATAGGGCCTTATCAAAGAAAATCAGGGCAGAATAAAGAATGACCCTGAAAGTGCCTTATGCTCTATGTCCAGTTTTTAGAATTAGCCCAGTGATTCTCAAGATATGATGAGTTAAATTTGCCACTCATGCATTTCTTGTGGAAAAATGGTCAGCTATGTCCCTCTTCTGTGCTGCCCTCATGTCAGTTTCAAAGTTTGTCCCTCCAAGGGCTTTACCTCCACACAAGGAGGACAATGTCCTAACTTGCAAATTATTTTAGCAGGTGGCGTTTTGTGTGGGAAAATACACGGAAAAATGCAAAAATGCCAATTTTTTTTGTGTGTTTTTCTGTATGATCCCCATTTGTGAAAAAAGCACAAGCCTTGCAGAATACAGAGAGTAAACTTTCAGGCATAGCCTGCTATGCCTGAATGTTTTTTTTTAAATTCATAATGAGCTGCTGCAATTCAAAACCATACAAAGCAGCTTATTATTTATGAATTAGTAGAAAACTGGTATTTGAAAATATCTTCACATGCTGTATTTTGCAAAAAAAATGTTTTTTCTGGCTACTGTGGGAGCAAATTTTCACATGAAAGATTGCTACTCAACTCATTTGCATGGCTAGCAAACTGTAGTGTGGTCAGTAACCTGTGGGAAATCCCATGGCTTAATACATAGGCCTCAAAGTTTAGCACACACACACACACACACACGCACGCACACACACACACGCACGCACACACACACACGCACACGCGCGCGCACACACACACACGCACGCACACACACACACACACACACACGCGCGCGCGCACGCATGCATGCACACACACACATACACGCACACGCGCGCGCACACACACACACACGCGCACGCACGCACACACACACACGCGCACGCACGCACACACATGGAGCAGAGGCTAAAACAATGCAGTTCCTCCCTGATAGCTGGGCAGATAATGCAGGCTAAAACAATCAGGTCTAAGACAGACTCTTTGCTAGGCTGAGTGATAAGATCAAGCCCTAAACAAAAGTAAATGCTCTTATCATTCAGGAAGCACCATGCTTGACCTGTCACGAGGAAGAGTGATCGACAAGGGAGATCAAAGTGGACTAAGTAGTTTGCCTAGGACCTGGGGGAAGGGAAATCTTATAAATATTAGTTAATCATTGCCTTCCCCCAGATTTTTTGAAAAGGAAGACGGCAGAGACTGATAATTGTATAAATGTTATACTTTGTCATTGTGCCTTGTTGTGGGTGCCCTTACAACCAGAGCGAATAATTTTCTAACAAAGGCACGCAGTGGCATATACGTGCATCTATGTCTATGAGCGCACCGACACAAATATTTTATAACTCGTGTGTATGAGGGATGCATATCTCTATCCTGGATCAAATACAGATATGTATGCTCATGTGCAAGTATTTGCAATGCATTGAAACCACGTATAATCAATGCATCGAACTTGAGTACTTTTCCTATTTTAAAGATATATGCACGTATATTTTACATAAGAATGGAAAGTAGGGACTTAGTCGTGTGATCTCCGATTTACGCATGCAAGTCGACCAATTAAAAAAAAAAATTGCGCATATAATTGAAATTAACCAGTTTATCATCTAGGCTACCAGTTTGTCCAGTCCTTCTTCAGGTCATTCAAACCTTCCTGGTTCTTCACCCTGATCTCCTCTTAGTTCCCCCAGACCTCCGACTCAGTCAATATAATATAATAAACATGTTTAATAGCACTTATGCCAGATAAATAGCAGGTGCAAAAATACACAACTACATTGGCAAATGTGCATGTGTTAGCCTCTTTTAAAATAACAACTTGCGCGTGTTAGCCCACATATATGTATGCACAAAAGGGAGAATACGCATATATGTTTCGCTTTTACAAAATACGGAATATGCAAGTAGATGCCACTTGCACAGATACATGTGTGTAACATTTTTAAAATTCATCCCATAGTTTCTAGATTTAAATCTTAGGTGGTGATGCCTAAGTAATATACAGTGCAGCAGGTTTTGAAATAAAATGACACGATTTGGAAATGGCTCTTCTCATGTGCACTTCTATATTTATATAAATGTGTGGTAATATTTGCTAGCAGTGTTCCATGCAACGTTCAAGTATTTGGCTTGCCATTAGCAACCGATGCACAGTATTGCCATTCTGTGAGCAACATAAATGCAAAAAAACCCACAAGGACCCCGTAACAGACAGGCCATTCTCAGCTAAAACAAGTTAATATAAATAATATACGTCACTTTGTATTGCGGCTTATGTTTTGTTTGCTTCCTTGCTAAGGAATGCCTGGCAGATGGGAAACAGCTGGGTGTCCTTCAGGCGCTCCATGACCCATCCCCCAGCAGCACTGCCCTCAGGGATCAGCTTCCTGACTGCAGTAAAAAGAGAGCTTTCATTAAGAAAACTGGCTAAACCATTGGGGGGGGGGGGGATTATTTATTCTCAAGCCATTTTCATAAACATTTTTAAAAATCTAAATAGGAAAGTATCTCCTTTATGTGCTGAGCACAGAGAGGACTGACTTTATACGTGACATCTCAAGAGTTTGCTCTACTAATTTTTTTTCCGGGGGGGGGGGGGGGGGGGGCAATACAGCTCTGCTGGGATCCTGCTTCTTTAAGACAAAAATAGTTAGAACCCACCTTTATGTGTTATTGCTTTCACAAGAATATTGTAAAAGACACATTTAAATTATAAAACAGCATTAGGGGGGGGGGGGCTATAAACAAATACTGCAACTGGTATTTCATTTTGTTTGTACAAATTGCTCTGCTCTCTTTATCCAGCCCCTCTCCTGCTGTTTTTCCCACACCTGCTGCCTACAGTGCCTGCTCCAGCCTCACCCCTCCCACTCCTGTGGGGACAGGAAGGGGAGGGGGTGAGTCTGGAGCCTGACACTGCAGAGCAAAAAGCAATCACCCTGCTCCCCTTTTCCATCTCCCTGTTCCCTGTAGGCTGCCTGGAGGGGAAGTGGCTGGAGCTGTAACCCACTGAGATTTGGTGAACTGGCCAATAGATTCCAGGCATGAGCCCTGGGCGCCCATGGCTAGTGACACCCCTGGGAAGGGCTCAGTGAAAGGGTAATTTGAAAAGGAGCTACACATGTAAATGTAGCTTAGTATCGTAATAATTTTAACAAGCCATTTACAGGTGTAAAGTGCACTTGCACATGAAAATCCTATGGACAATTCAATGGCAATTTTCAAAAGCTCCCGTATATGGTTAAAAGTGCATTTACATTTGTGCTGGGCAAACGGAAACCTGATAAACTGTACCAGGCCTGCTGGCAAACGTGTGTTCACCTGTTGCCAGCGGCTGTTCAGGAAGGATTACGTGCTGGTGGATATGATTCTGGTTGGACGTAATCCCTGGTCTCTGTAGGGGGGAGGGGGGATAAGAGGTGGAGGAGTGAGCCTGTGGGGGCATAAGTGGAGTGCGGTGTGAATGGTGATGAATGGGCTAAAGGTGTTGCAGGGCACTGTGAGGGAATGTTTTTGGGGGAAAAAATGGTAAAATGTGTTGGGAAAGAGACGCGATTGCTGTTCTGCTGTTGGTATTGATTATTAGATATCACCCAATTTTACGAGTGTAAATTCTTTTTAAAATTCCCCCCCTTAGGGAGCAGAGTGACTCTTCTTATCTCTGCTCTGCCTGCTCCAGCTACACCCCTCCCCTCCTGTCCTTTTCATGCTGTCTGGGAGAGGAGGGGCTGCAGCAGGAAACAGGGTTAAGTGAGATTCAGCACAGCTGGGGAGAAGCAAATCTTTAGCCAGTCTACTCCCCACCCCCCCCAATAGATCTACAAAGAGGAGGGATAGATGGAGGACGTCAAAGAAAGGCAAGGGAAGATGGGTGGCACCCGGGCCTGCAAAAAGTAAACTCATGTAGGATCTATGATGGGTTTCCGAAGCACCTCCCTCATTCCATGTGCCTCGGTTGGCAACTCTTTCTTAGTATCCAGCTCTATAAATTAAACCATGGCTTCACCTTCCAAAGGATTCAGAGGTCGCAGACTGAGAAAGAGCTGATCAATTTGTTACTGAAGTAGAAACCTATATATTGTACGCCTGAGAAAATAATGCTGAAATATTTTTAGCAATTCCCTACGGATGTTGCTTTTTGCTCGCACTTATTTTATTTTCCAGCTAAAGTTCCAGTCTTCCTGGATATCTTTGCAGGTCTTGATGCAGTTTATTAAATCAATGCGAATTGTAGCTTCCGAAGAAGAGCCCACAGTGGTCTTTAAAGCTCGTGTACACCCTCTTTAAATTATTTTCAGTGACAGCATGCAGTCTTTTAGTTAGAAAAAGATGTTTTGTATTACTTAATGTTTAAGCGCCTGGTGGGGGGTTGAGAAGAGAGGGAGGAGGAGGAGAAGGATAAAACAGAAAGAAATGATTGGGCTTTTAAAATAACAGCAATGTAGAAACTGTGCGTCAGAACAATCTCTCAGACGCTGACTTGGCAGCACCACCACAGCCAGAGGCCGGAGAAGAACGTCTTCCCCATCTCCGCTCAGCCATGGGACAGGGCCCACGCTGTTCCAGCCCTGACTCCCCTTAAGCACTGCCATCTTGCTAAGCCACAGGAAGCAAGCTTTCTATTTCGGTACCTGCCCCTTCCCCGTAGGACCCTTTCAATTCCGCAGACTTATATCCAGGGCTATTTTCCGAGTCCCAGAGCTCAGTAAAATATCTAAAAATTGTGAAACAACAATCTCGTTTCACTTTCAGCTTATCGTAAGTAGGGTGGCAACTAGATAATAACAGAGAAAGCCAGCAGGGTGCTCACTGAGCTACCCTGCGCACTCGCAGTCAGAGGCGAGCTTTGTGGGGGACGAGCTTCAAACATCAGGTATTTATAGTCATAAGCATGAGGTAGGTGGTGTTCATTTTTCACATCTCAGCGTTTTGTTATGTTACAATCCACCCACGTGCTCAAGTGCTCTCTCCTCCAGGCCTGCGACTTTCAGTAACCCTGTCCCCAGTCTGTAAATGGCTGCGGAGCTGTCTCCTAACAATGATTAATAGAAGACTTCACTGCAGCACAAAGAAGCGGTGGGAATGGAAAAAAAAGAACAAAACAAAGAAATAAAATATTTCTAACCTAAACTGGTTTAGTCTTTGCACTGGAGGGTTAGGTGAGAGCAAGCAAGGGAGGAGAGAGAATTCTAAAGACATTATCTCCTGTTCCACAGTGTGTGAGAAAGGCATTGTTTTCATCAGCTGGTTTATAGACATAGTTAGGGTTTCATTCACTAAGATGTTTTCCTGTTGGCATAGAATGGGAGAAAAGCGTCAGTGAATCAGGCTCTTAGTGAAGCTCGACTTTCCATCTTATTGTTTCCTTCACCCAAGATACCTTTAGTTCGACTGTATAATGAAACAGGGTTTTCTGTCTGAATATTTTCTTATTTTTTTTATATACGCTTGCATGATCCCCTGTCATCAGTAAGTAAAGATACTAGAGGAGCCAACACACCATGTATTAATAATAATTAATATAAACAATAACGTGATTGGCAGTTAATCAACCTTATGACAACAATTATTATTTATTTTACATTTTGAAGGCATCAAACCTGGAGTTCACCATAATGATTTTTCTAGTGTAGAACACCATCATATGCCATCATATGCCGGTCTTTTTAGCTTTTCCCCCACAAATGGTGATCAGACCAATGTCTTAAATGTCAACAAAAACTCCAAAAAAAAAAAAATCACAGTTTAAAAATGAATGCACCCAATATCAGTCATAACCAAATACTTAATTTTCCCCAGAACAGGCATGCTTAAACGTAGAATGCTTTCACTGCATTGCAGTTCTTCACTAGAAAAGCATTATGGTGAAGCACCAGGTTTGATGTCTTAAGAATTTATAATAAATATTAATTGTTGACATAAGGTTTGATTAAATGTGAATTCATGTTGTTTTTATAATTAATTAATACAGTATGTTCCATATTTAATAGCGTGTCATATTTTTCTCATTTCTAAAAATGTAATGCAGAAACGATTAAATCATGGATTGGTGTTCACAAAATTCTAGATCATTCTTGGTAGGCTGATCCAGTTTTGGATATTCTACTGCTATCTCAAAACATCTAATAGTGCATAGTCCTGTATTCTTGGAAATGAAATAAAGACAGCAAACTCTGGCATGCTTTGGAGTAAGAGGGTTAGGCCAGTTCTTTGAAAGGAAATTGTAGAGCAAAGAGGGTCAAGATCTGAGATGGGATGAGGGTAGACCCAGAAGTAATGTAAGTAAGCATTGCTTCGCAGAAAAGGGGGTGGATGCACAAAACAGCCTTCCAATGGTAGAGAGAAAATGTATTTGAAGTACAGGACAAACACATTAATGGTGTTGAAGTAAGAATAAAGCCAGAGATCAGGAAGGATTCCAGTAGGCAGAGAAAATCGACAGACGATGGACGTTGAGGTCTTATCTATTATATTTTTAATTGTTTCTGTGCTACTCTGCTTTAGCGGCCTAAAGCCACACAGCCAGGATGATTAGATGGTTCCATGTCCAATGGGACATTTTTATCCGGTCAGTTTTTCCAGCTCCCATTCTGTTTCTCATAGGCCCGTCTCCCAGCAAGAAACTGAAGACGGTAGCTATTAGAATGAATTGGAACGACAAGTTGAAAAGTCAGGCCTGGCCAAAAATGTCCTGCTGCAGCCATCTGCAGAAACAAGAAACAAGACATTGAATCAGCTCCAGTCTGAGAAGCCAAGCCTCACCAGAACTGCCATTACAGCAATTCTGGGAAAAAAATAAAACAATGGAAGAAGGCAATCAAAGTATAGTTATGAGAAAAATAATAAAGGAAATTTTAATGATGCTGTGTTCTCAAAAAACAACAACTTTGCTATATATTAACACAAGAAAATGTGGATATTATCTATTTCAGGAAAGGCTTGGTCTTTTGCTAGTATGCTAAATTATTTTACCCCATTCATTCTGCTGCATTAGCAAGAGATTGATAGGGACGTATATGGCGGTGTAGAGGGTTACTCCAAGCTAGGCCACTAATATTCTGTGAAATATTTTACAATCTTTGAGGTGAATTTTAGAAGCCCAACACGCGCATCAATCGGGAGATGTGCAAACAAGTCGGGTTCGCACGCACATGCCAACCACATTATAAAAAGCCGCAGCCAACCACATTTTAAATGCCTCAGCGCGCACATCTCGAAAGTTTTCAAAAAGGGGTGAGGTGTGGGCATGGTCTGGGCGGGATGTGGGCATTTCAGGGCATGAACCTGAGATGTGCGTGTAAATACTTACGTACCCAGCACGCGCCGAGGCCCCCCTGCCACGGAACTTTACTTCTGCTACGGATGCCATGTAAGTTATCAAATAAAAGAAAACTAGGCAGATCTGCGGGGCTTTAATGATCAGGGATAATTGGGGGGAATGAAGGCTATCAAACGGGGGGGGTGGGATTGGAGAACCTAACTCTTAACTGGGTGAACTGGGGTAAACTGGTAAAACTGGGAATAGTGTTGTTGCGTGCCCAGGCCCGGCGCCACTGGGTGTGCAAGCCGTGCAATTGCACAGGGCGGCACACCCGCTGGGGCGGCGTCAGGAGCAAGGAGAATCCGGTGCTGCTGCCACCGATGAATCTGATCCCACCGGCAGCACAAGAAGAGGAGGCCCATGCTGCCGCTGGTGGACCCAATCCCACAGTGCAGAAGAAGGAGATTTGTGGAGCCGCCGGAGGACCTGATCCCACTGGCAGCAGAAGAGGGAGCTCATGATGCTGCTGGTGGACCCAATCCCACCAGCGGCAGAAGAAGAGGAGGATACAACAGAGGAAGCCCTTCTACAGCTCCTCCTCCAGTGCTGGCCCCGTGATATTGAACACTTGTGGTGCTACAACATCCTGTATTCTTAGAGATGAGAATACAGGATGTTTTAGCACCGTGAGTGTTGAATTACCACGGTGCCAGCACAGGAAGAGGAGCTGCAGAAGGGTTGCACTTCACTAAGCAAAAGGTAAGGGCAGGCAGCAGCAGCAGCAGCAGCAGTGGAGGAGGAATGAAAGTATGAGTGAAAGGGAGGCTGCCTGTGATAAGTATATGTGTGTCTGAATGGGAGACTGCCTGGAATGAGTTGTTGTGTGAATGGGAGGCTGCCTGGGATGGGTGTGTGTGTGTGTGTGAATGGGAGGCTGCCTGGGATGGGTGTGTGTGTGTCTGTGTGTGTGTGAATGGGAGGCTGCCTGGGCTGGGTGTGTGTGTGTCTGTGTCTGTGTGTGTGTGAATGGGAGGCTGTCTGGGATGGGTGTGTGTGTGTGTGTGAATGGGAGGCTGCCTGAGATGGGTGTGTGTGTGTGAATGGGAAGCTGCCTGGGATGGGTGTGTGTGTGAATGGGAGGCTGCCTGGGATGGGTGTGTGTATGTGAGAAAGACATTGGAGGGTGCAGGTGGATTCCAACCTGCCAGCAGCTGAAATGAAGATGAGAGCCTGGGGCTGCTGGTAAATCCCAACCAAAGGAGAGCTGGAGACACCTGCGTCTTTGCCTGAGTGGGACCGTGTGTGTGTATAAGGGAGGAGAAAGTTTGTGCATCTCGCTCTCACTACTCTACGACAATCCCAGGGTGAATGGAAATCAAAAGTTCCCAGGTATGGAGAGCATGAATTTTTAAAATCCTTTTTTGTTTTATTTTTCAGGTGTTATTTGCTGTGTCTGCTGTTTTGAAATATTTTATTGGTGTTTGGGACATTTAAAAAATCATGTATGTGAGTTTTTAATTATTTGATCTTTTATTCATCAACAGTTTTTTAAATATTATTTATTTATTTGTTTAATTGTTTTTCTATACCGATGTTCAATTAGATATACCACACCGGTTTACAGAGTAACAGAGGAATCTATTTATATAGACTTCTTATTTTACATTGAAACTTTGTAACATGAGTAACAGTTGGAACAAATGAGTAACAAAGAAACTTTTAGTATGTTTTTAGTATTATGATTATGTATTTATTTTATTTCTTTATTTTATTGTTTGATGTTTGAGGAATGGTGATGATTCTGTTTTTTCATTGTTGTACTGCATAGAGCGTCTGGCTTCTTGTAGTTTCCAATTCCGTATTTGTCTTCTCATTTGTATTTCTATTTTATGGTTGCTCTATTCTGTATTTGGTGAGGGTCTGTTTATGCTCTGCATGTGTGACTGATGTGAGGCATTTTCCTAGTAGAAATGGGTATTAATATATTTGGGCTTTCAGAGGGTCAGCCCAGTGTGCTATGGCGATCAAAAAAGCAAACAGAATGTTAGGAATTATTAGGAAGGGAATGGAAAATAAAATGGAGGTTGTCATAATGTCTCTGTATCGCTCCATGGTGAGAATGCACCTTGAATACTGTGTGCAGTTCTGGTCACCGCATCTCAAAAAGGATATAGCTGCATCGGACCAAAACAAGGGGCATGGAATGGCTTCCCTATGAGGAAAGGCTAAAGAAGTTAGGGCTGTTCAGTTTGGAGAAGAGACGGCTGAGGGGGGATATGATAGAGGTCTACAAATTCATGAAAGGACTTGAATAAGTTAATGTGAATTGGTTATTTATTCCTCAAATAATAGAAGGACCAGGGGGCACTCCATGAAGTTAGCAAGTAGCTCATTTAAAATAAATTGAAGAAAATTATTTTTCAGTCAGCTCATAGTTAACCACTGAAATTCATTGCCAGAGGATGTGGTTACAGCAGTTAGTGTTACTGGGTTTAAAAAAGGGTTGATAAGTTCCTAGAGGTTAAATCCATAACCTGCTATGACGGTAATTAATAAGCAATAGTAGCTTGTGATTTATCTGATGTTTGGGTAATTGCCAGGTTCTTGTGACCTGGTTTGGCCTCTGTTGGAAACAGGATGCTGGGCTCGATGGACCCTTGGTCTGACCCAGTTGGGCATTTCTTATGTTCTTATCACAATGGGCCTAATACCATGTGGGTTCCAAGAGTCTTTTTTGCAGGGATTTCTCGCTGGCAGCACAGCAGTGCATGTGAATATAATGGAACTGATATTTTGACCTCAGATACTGTACTTTTTTCATGTAAAATCTAAATGCATAGCTCTTAACAGTGTGTGTGTGGAATGGGGCGGGGAGCGTTGTATAAAGCTTTAAGGTTTCACCTGGGACACCTAATACCCTTGTACCAGCGGTTGAGGGGGTGTCAGTTTTTAAAGTTTTTGTCACTGAAGGGAGCTGGGCTTTTTTTTTTTTGGTGGTCCCGGGACAGAGAATGAATGAATGACGGGCGGGGGGCAGTGCAGTAATTGTTCGCTCAGGGCAGCAAAATACCTAGCACCGGCCCTGTGCGCGCCCCTTTTAACCCCTCCCCCTCCCCGATTTACTCGGTAGAAGCGGGATCTTTGCGCACTTCAAATCTGGTGCGCGTGTGCACGTGGCCAGGCTATTTTATAACACGCGCGCATGAGTTTTTTGTGGGTGCTGCAATTTTCCTGCTCTCTTCGGGAGCCTCACAATCCTGAAAGAAGAGTTAACCTGTGAACTTGGAAACATTACGGACAGGGAGGATTTCTCTAAGCTTACCTTTCCTTTATTTCCTATATCCTCCCCTAACCTTATCCTTATGGGTAAATCTTCCTCCCTGTGAATTTATTATGTGGGTTTAGGAGGGCCCGGTTTGGAAAACCAACACCTCCTCGCATCCATTTAGATTATTCCATCTGGGCTTTACCTCATTCTCCTCTCAGTGTTTCTGTTATTAACGTTATCATCGCCATTTGTACAGCACATGCTCGATTGTACGCAGCGCTGCGCAGAGATAACAGGGAGGATACGTTTCAAAGCCGTTTCCATGGACAAAGCAGTGCTTTACCCGTGGAAACGGACTTTTAAAATCTTGTCCTGCCTACATACGGGTGAACCTCCACGTGTAGGTTCACCCCCAGTGACAAGAGGTGCTCCTGGGGTCCAGGGGCTGACCAAGGGTTTGGAACTATGGGCCTGCTTTCTTAATTTCCCGAATGCACGCGCAATGTCTTTCGTGGTATAAATGTGTGTGCTGGTAATTTTGCTGGGATAACTTTCACAGTGAAAGTATGTGCGTGGCCAGTCTTAAACTTAACCCATTAATGGAGCGCCTGTACTCCTTGGAGCTGACCATCAAGTCAAGATGGACAGATGAGACACACAACAACAACAACAACAATGATTAAAAAAAAACCCAACGAAAAACCCAAGTAAGAGGTTTTGAGTTCAAATGGTGAGGCTGCAATTGGGAAGAACTGAAACAGGTTGGTAATAAGTTAAATGATTTGAGGAAGGCGGAGCAGGATTACATCTTGAGACCACAAATTAACACTCCGACTAATCAGCATCTCAAGCTAGTTTACAGCAGTTCTTGGCAATCCACTAGAAACAAGAGAACAAGGGAGAAGATTTAAAGTCTCAAAAATGGATTAAAGCTTGGGGGGGTCAGCTGAAGGCAGGGAACATTTTATTTCATTGGGCAAAGCTGGAAAAACGTTGGTTATTATTCCACAAACTGACAGTACTGTGCAGTTCTGCTTCCTGATCACCCCTTTTCTGAATGTGCACACACTTTGCACTGAAGCACTAATCAATCTTCACTTGATTAATGGAATGGAGCGTGGAAAGGCACACACATTTCCCTTTTCCATTCCCGGTAGGAATTTACAAAATATCACAGTGCTGTGTGGCATATTTTACGACATTTATGCAGTCAGGAGCATTCTATGACAAATTAAGGTGGCAAGTGATCAAGAGCCTTTTCACTACATTTGCTGATCTCAGGGCTCATGATGAACCCGAGAATTCTTCTCTCTGTTGATCAAAATTAGCCTTCAGCCTCAGGAATTTTCATTCTTTTCCCATTTTTGATAAGAAGAAGGTAGCCATATGCCCAAATATTGCCCCTTACTCAATCCAGTTAAAAGTCCACACGGGGCTCCATACTGCGCATGTATTCAGCCGGATTGAAGGGAGGCCTACTCGGGGGAGGGCATGTTTTGGGTAGGGTTGGAAAATAATGTGCGAAGATCATATATTTATTTATTTATTTATGTATGTATTTATTTATTTATTTGATGCTTTTTTTTTTATACCGGCATTCATGACCGAGTCATATCATGTCGGTTTACAGAAAACTGGGGAACGATAACCTTAAATACGTTAACATAGTGAAGAAGAAGACAGATCATAGGTAACTTGAAACATAACTCTAGTTATTTGGAGAGTTCAACGAGTTCTAGAAATATTCATTGTGGTGTATCAGGGCCTTAGTTCTGGTAATCAGTAAATTTATGTAAAGGCTTGTTGAAATAACCAAGTCTTAAGCCTTTTTCTAAAAGTCATTAGGCAGGGTTCTTGTCTAAGTTCAGTGGGAATGGTATTCCAAATGGTTGGACCCGCTATAGAGAAGGCCAAACCTTCATGCATTATTTTCCACAAAAAAAGCAGCTGCAAAAAGTCTGCAAGTAATTTGTATACATGGCAAGTTCTTTTTTATGAATAAAATATTTTATTTATAATTTCAAAACAAAATCCAAGGAACAATCTCTTTGTCTGAAATACAGGCAACCAAATGGAAGAATTTCGAAAAAGAGAGACAGAGAGAGAAAACAATAGGTAATAATTCAATGCATTGCTATCCATCCAAAGTCCTCAGTTTAGGGGGATAATATACTGCAAAATACAAGGAAAAGCCATGGCAATTTTTAAAGGCAAAATACGCAGTACTTTCTCTTTGAACATTAGGTGCAAGGTCTGCGGGCAGTACAGAGTACTCACAGACTGCGCCTAGATGTGCAATTCCAAAATTGCCCTCCTAAATTTTATATTGCTTTCATATTGCCCTGGAGGCGACTGTTCAGTTCCTTGTAAACCGGTGCGATATGTATTCTTTACAGGAACATCGGTATATAAAAATTAAAAATAAATAAATAAATAAATATTGTCTTCAGACTACAAGGAGAAGAGCATTCTCCAGAGCAGGTACCTCCCACCTGAACTGCGTGCCACGGTAGATTATAAACCGTTTCAAAAACAGTTGACGGCATAGCTCCTTTGATATGTTTTGTTTTATTGTTTTGATTGCTTGCAATTTTATGTCTTATGTTATACTGTTATAACTCAGCAGGAGATTCTCTTTATGAGCGATCTAGAAATGACTGCAAATAACTAAATAAATAGATGAATACTGGCACATTCATCAAACAGAACAGAAACAGAATCAAACTGCAAGATTCTTAGGGCACTTGCCCTTGTGACTGCACAAACATGATTACACAAAATATGCCAGGTGAACATTATTTACACATTTTCTTCCTCATGTAAAACATTAACAAAACCCAATATAACCACCATACGCTGCTCATGAATACAGATAGGCTGCTCAACCTTTTCTTGCATGAAACTTTCTTCTAGACCCTCAACAATTTAAGTTGAACAGCTTAAATTCTAGGAACCTCTGGATGTGTCAGAGTACAGCCCAGGTCTTGTTTTCACATTTTGGTGGAGTTCAACCTCCATAAGCTCTCTTTAGGTCGGGGGGGGAGGGGCTTGAAACAAATTTCTAAAATTATTGACTGCGTTCTGATTCTTATGAATTTTGATCCATGACGATTTATTGTTTCACTCCTCCCGTGAGCTCCTGTGCTTTCTGCTCTGTTACCTTAGAATTTTTCCATGATCTTCTATTACTTTTAGTCCCAAACACTATTACTAAGACAAGCCGGAAACAGCGGCATACCCTAACCCATCAGTTTCTCAGTGTCCCGACGTGTGAAGGAGAGGAGTCCGTGGTGCCTTCTGCTTTCTTCCAGTCAATATTATAAGGCCACCATAAATAAAGGAAGATACCCTTGTCAAACAACTGTGTGGGCCAGCCAGTGGGAAGAGCAAATACCTTTTATTGTTGATATGTATTTAAATATTAAAGAGTAAATAAACTCCACCCAACTATTAAAGAAATCTTTAGCACAGAGGTGGGAGAATAAAATGCACACACTTTTGCACCAGTGTTATTTTAAGCAAACTGATTAGTCAGTTCCCAAAGAATCTTTTAATTTTCTTTTGTATTTAGTAGAAGGAGATCTAAAGGAGAAGAATATTGTAATATGCGTCCATCAGTATATCGTAATGTTACTGTGCACAGAAAGAATTCTTATTTTGTAAAATCGGAGAAAAAGTACTTTTAACTGATCCGTCTTGAGATGCTCTCCTGCTGATCCCCGGGAGTTCAGAAGCTGGCAGCAACGTCAGAGATGATGCCTGACTGCAGTATGTGTAATGCTATTTGAGACATTCGCCAATGTCACAGTTCACAGTAATATACCTAAACTAAAATCCACCACAGCTAGGTGGTGGATACATACAACAACTGTCAAGCAATCAGATCATCTATCATAAATGATCAATGAAAATGTTAACCCATTTTTTTGTTTGAAAATTCAACTCATACTTTCTAATGCTTTATAAATAATATATTATATAGCACTTTAAACAATGTTGCTGGAATGGGGTTGCTGTTTTCATATATACGCCATTACCCCACGGTAATGTGCTGGAAACTGATTTTATAAACATTAACCGCCATCCTGCATTTTGAGCTTTTGTAAACCATTATGATGGCTTTACCGAATGACGGTATATAAAACTCATTAAATAAATAAAATAAATAAATAAACCTCCTTCCACAATGTGCTGACAAAATCAAAGTGCGCCAAACCAAAACACCTTCAAGAACTTTAAGTGAATGGTGCCCAGCCCTCTCACCTTCCTTTGTCAAATCCAGCATCTAGTTCCTCGTCTCTGGCGGTGGTGGGCCGCCGGCTCCATCCTTGGGCCACTCCCGGTGCTCCAGCTACTGCAACAGGCCTCTGTGCTCCATGACGGGTATCTCCACGTGGCCTGCGGAGAGACGCTGCCATTCATGCCGTGCTTCTTCCTAGGTACATGTGCATCTCTGCTGTTTATGAAGGGCCCACGGCGGGAACATGTCCGCGACCCTGGATTATGATGTTGCTGAAGCTCCGGTATATAAGGCGGGCTCAGCGCCTGATAGTCACCTTTACAACAGGTCTCCTGCAACAGGTCTCCACGCTGGTTGTGTACTTCGTTGCCTCCTGGTGATTCTCCTGTGTTCCTGGTTCCTGATCCGTGCAAGTTCCTGTTCCTATTCTCCTTCCTTCCTGCATTCCTGTTTCCTTGCCCTCCTTTGAATTGACTTCCCGGACACGACCTCTGCTTCTTCTGACCATGCCATTGATCTACTCTGGGACCTGACCTCTACTTCATCTGACCACACCATTGATCTTCTCCTGGACCCGACCTCTGCTTCTTCTCCAATCCTGACCTCTGCTTTGCCTGACTACGCCACTGATCTTCTCCAAGCCCTGACCTCTGCTTCGTCTGACTACGCTACTGATCTTCTCCAAGCCCTGACCTCTGCTTTGCCTGACTATGCTATTGATCTTCTCCGAGCTCAGACTTCAGCCTTGCCTTGCCACCGCTCCTTGATCACCACCGGCCCTGACTCCAGCTTGCTCTATGACGCCTCTACAGTTTACTTCCTGCACTTGGCCTATTCAGGCTTCGGCCTATTCTTTCTCGGGCGCCCCCTGTCTGACTTTAGTTCTATTGGCGCTCAGGTCTCCGGGACTCTGCCTCATCCAGTACAGACTACCCAGCTTTGTTGTTGTTGCCTCAGGGCTGACCTCTCTATCCATCTACTGACAATGAAATACGGAGGCCCACCTAAGCCCAGCCGGCCCCGGTACCCAAAGGATCAACCCGTGGGGAACAAGGGCTGGTATTGGTGAAGTGCTAGCTGGCCTCCGTCCATCAGCCCACTCTGCCTGCCGATGGTGCTGACCCGTAGGATCCTTCCTACGGGTAGCATCAACCCCACCTCTGTCCAAAAGTCTACCTCTGGTGCAACAGTTTCAAACAATAAGTCCTTCGTCAGGGGATGTTCATGTGTTTTAAAGAATCAGTCTTGTTCATGCCATCCTTCCCTTCACGCGATGGCAATTTGTTGTTCACGCCAACGTCATTCTCAATCACTTGACGGGTAGCGTAACCCTTATATTTGTATCCAGAAACTGCAAGACCAACCAATAAGAAAATCGGATATTTAAAACCACCAATGGATAAGCCCTCATAGCAGCAACATCAGAGCGTAACAAATTTTAAACATCAAAGTTTTTATAATAATGTTGTTAAATTTAGTTCTTCCTTCATGTCAAAAGGAGCTGAAGTTTTTAATGTGTATATCCAAAAAGCTTCCTGATAATCAAGGGTGGGACACTATGTTGCCTCCATGAGCTGAACTATGGATTTCTTCAATAATTGTCCATTTTAAATCAGTAAAACTGTGGCTGGCCTCTGTGAGATGTTGTATCTGGGCAGTTAATTTGGCTGTATTGAATCGAGATTTATCTTCTGTCAATCTCACCCATATCGATTGTGTGGTGTGTCCCACATAAATTTTGGGGCAGGGACAAATGATGGCATAAATGATATTAGAAGAAAGATTTGGTAAAGCAGTTTCCTATTGGTTGGTCTTGCAGCTTCTGGATACATATATAAGGGTTATGTTACCCGTCAAGTGATTGAGAATGGCATTGGAGTGAAGAACAAATTGCCATCGCGTGAATGGAAGGATGGCATGAACAAGACTTTGATTCTTTAAAGCACATGAACATCCCCTGAGGAAGGACATATTGTTTGAAATGCAGCCACATTGGGAGAGCAGTAAGCTGATTTGGCTTCTTCATCAGATTGTGGTGTGCCAGATAATCAGATATAGATAAAACTCAGCATTAGAAGTTTCAGCACCATTCACTTAAAGTTCTTGAAGTTTTTTGGTTTAGCATGCTTTAGTTTCATCAGCACATTGTGGAAGGAGGTTGGCGGATAATGATTATAAAATCAGTTTCCAGCACATTACCGTGGGGTAATGGCGTATATATGAAACCAATAACCCCATTCCAACAACATTGTTTAAAGTGCTATACAATATATTATTTATAAAGCATTAGAAAGTATGAGTTGAATTTTCAAACAAAAAAAATGGGTTAACATTTTCGTTTCTCATTTATGATAGGTGATCTGATTGTTTGACAGTTCACAGTAAAGCAGGATTGCAGAACAACATCTGTTCATTACAGTTTAATATCTAGAAGGTTTGATTTTAGGACTGGCTTCCATGCATACACATATATCACATATGGATGTAATTCTAAATATATTTGCCACATACAGATACATGTCACATTTCACTAGACACTGACTATGTACGTTTCACAGATATAAACATATTGCATTTCTGGCAGGCTGTAACCAAATGTAACCACAACATTTATAAATTTATATAAGACCACAGAGCAGAACAGTTACCAAATTCTAATAACTTTATTATAAAAACCCATTGCAGTATATATTTCATAGGTAAGCCTTACTAAGACCTAGATCTAGAAACCAAGGAACAGTGACAAAAATATAACATTTATACAACTAATAGGATTGATTGCCAGATTAAGACCGCCCCCCCCCCAACCTTCTGAGTGCTCTGGGAGAGGGCAATGATTAATATTTATGCCATTCCTGCTCCATGTATCCTCCTGTCTGCTGGCTGCTCTTCCTCCACCCCAGGTTACAAAGCAAACTACTCAGATGCTGCCTTGATCCCACATGTCAATCATTCTTCCTTGTGTAAGGTCACAAAAGATGCTTGCTGCAAGATAAGGGTGTGTGCCACTGTTTCCTGACTAATCTCATCTGGCTTTGCCCCATTGTCTAGCCTGCAGATTGTTTGCACAGCTATGAAGGCTAGCCCTTGCATTATTCTGGAGATGATGAGATCATATCGGCCTGCTCGCTGTATTTCATCATCATATGCACACAAATTGCAACACAGACATTAACAGATATATATTGTATATATCACTCACACATATAAATAATACATATACATATATAAAACAAGTGTAATAAACCATACTTGGAGATCGCAGAGATCACAGAAATACATACAGAGCTACATAGTATGAACATTTTCAAAACCATTTACCTAATTAAATAGCATTTATCCAGGTATGTGGCCCTGGCTGAAAGTTGTCCTCCTCCGTCCAGCTAACAATATGTGTGGGCATTTATAGGGCTAAAAGGAAGCGCACCCGGGGGTGCGGGGGGAGTGAGTTGAGCTTGGGTTGTACACACATCTGCATTTTCAAATGCACGTGCACTGTTTTGCCACCAGTTGGCTGCCTGCGGAAATGGGAGATACAAAGTGTGTGCATGTACTTTGCATTAGCTCATTGTCCTACTGATGTCGGGGCTGGGGTTAGACACATGGGGGCCCCCAGGGCAGAAACTAAGGAGTGGGTACAGCCAATGCCCGGTGCTCTGAAGCTCTGCCAGTTATGCCAAAAGGGCTCCTTGTGGTACTGGGGCCCTGGGTAGTTGACTTTCTTGTCACCCCCTCCCCAACCACAAACCACCCCTGACTGATGTTATGTAGCTTGCACTGCCCGTGCTGTAGGTGACATGTGGGGCACTGAGGCTCTCCCAGCATTTGCAACCTTTCCTAATTTATGACTTGAAATATCTAAATGAGATGGTTTTATCATCAGCATGTGAGACTGTGAACACACTGCTCCAGACAAGGAGAGATAAGGAGAAAAGCAACGCCTTCAACTTTGTTTATATATTTTTGTCATTTCCAAGTTGACATCGTATGATTTGATTGCTCAGTAACGTGGTTTCTTTCTGCCTGAAGGGTATTTACAGTTCATCATAAAAGAATTTCCTGTGTCCTTGATAATAAGCCTGTGGTTCCTTCAAGTTTGTGACCTCTAAAGGTTCAAGTTTCTGAGCAAGGGGAATTTCTTTTTTTTTTTTCCAAACAAGGAAAAAGAATGTGGGTTCTTGCTGAAAACATTTCTCTTTTTTGTTCTCGCATCCCCACCTGGATGGATTGGGTCCCCTGCTTTATCAGGGTTCAGTGCACAACACGTTGCAACCACAACAGGAATAAAAAGTACAGTCATTAGCACAATAATTTTCATTTCAATAAAAGCCTGTGTGGTACTGTACAACAAATGTATTGATATTTGAATAATCTAACTTTAAAATGCAGTTCCCAACGCTGAGCTGAGCTGGGCTCAGCATTGTAATGTGTACTGCATATATGCGGAGAATATTTAGTTTTTTGTCCCCCTGGTTTGAGACACTCACTTTTATCTCAATTATTAAACAGAGTTTATGTCATAAAAAGTTAGTACTGCATTTGGATCAGACAGATTGGATTATAATGAGTCATTCTGCATCCATTAATGTGCCCCCAAACTTTGGACTGATGGATGCACAAAACCAATTGTATCACGGGTAAAAAGTCTGGGCGTTTGGTTTGAATCCGAGCTCTCTCTTCGCACGCAGGTGAAGGCAGTCGCAAAGGGTGCATTCTTAAAATTACTCCTTCTGCGCTGGCTGAAGCTTTTGCAGGGCCCTTGTGATTTTTGCATGGTGCTGCAGGCATTGGTTTTTTGATGCCTCTCGGTTATTGTAACTCGATCTATATTGGAATCCCGGTGCGTACTCTCAGGGCACTGCAGTTGGTACAGACTGTGCAGCCTGCATGTTGAGAAACTTTGGTAGAAGGGAGCATAGTGCATCACTGCTCCGCTCACTGCACTGGCTCCCGATGCAATGGCGGCCAAAGTATAAGGTTGTGTCTTTAATCCATAAATTATTCAATAACAACACACCCCCTTGGATCTCTGCCATGCTGAGATTTTATAATCCCCCATGAGCCTTAAGAATCATGGGCTGCTTGAGGTTCCATCACCATGATTTCCCATCTGTCGTAGATCTGTGAGAGGGCTTTATCAGTGGCAGGGCCTGTCTTGTGGAACTCACTGCTGGTTCATCTGAGAATGACTACTTGCATTCAGACATCTATGCCACAACTGAATGTGTATTTTTTTAGGCAAGCCTTCAAACTCCAGGTCTAGGCTGCTACTTAGTCAGATGTCTTAGTTTTTTTTTGTTATTGGTGTGCAGGTTATGTGTATGTTGATTATGGTTGAATAATCTTTTTAATGTTTTTTTTAAATTATGTATGTTTCTTATGTACCTCGTTCTGAACATCAGATAGAGTGGGAACAAATCTTATAAAACACAGGTTTGATCTGTCATCACCTAGGCATTACATGAACTATAAAACTATTCTACCATATTACTGGTAGCCAGTAGAGATGCCATACCACTGAACATGCGTTGAATATGTGGCTTAAACTGTGTGCGGGACATGTTATTTTCCAGTTTAGACTCAAGAGCATACCGATAGAGTATTGCACAAACTCAGTCTGGTTAGAAGGATGTTACAGGTAATGGTTATCAGATTCTCTGCAGCGACAAATAAAAGCAGCCTTATACTGTCATATCCATATCCAGAAGAATCAGTCTGCAGCCTCTAGTCTACATTATCCTGCGCATTCTATAAAACACTCTGTAGCTTCCTACTTCTTTTATTTTGCTAGGGTAAAAGTCTGGTTGATAATGAAATCAGTAATACTATAATGTAGTCTACCTTTTTGCTTGTAGAACTACTGGTATTATCCCTTGACAACACTATTGGAAGATATAAGCTAAGCAAGTGATCATCAACCTCAACAAAAAATCTTTGGCCCTGATTTTAAAAAGCATTTGCACACTTAAAATTGGGTTTTACATGTGTTAATGCGCTTTACTCGTGTAAGCGGGCTTTTGAAAATTGTCACAATATATGCCATTGAATTTTCCATAGGATTTATTCTCGAAAGTGCACGTTACCTGAGTAAATGGCTTTGGAAAATTGCTATGATAGTAAGTTACATTTGCGTGCGTAACTTGGAATGACATGCAAACTTTAATTTGCCAATGGTAGGTCCATTGATCCAATGTCTTTGTAAACTTTCATATGTGGGTAACTCCCTTGAAAATTACCTCCTATGTGAGTGGATGTGCATTTGTCCAGAAAGAAATTGCCTAATTCATCCTGGTTTGGCCACCCCGAAAAACGAAGCGGAATTTCCTGAAATTTCATGAAAATTCGTTTTTCGGGGTTAGTGTGTGCTGACTCCCATTAGCGCGCACTAAATTCCCGTTAGTGCTAGCTCATATTGAAATGTACGCGCACTAACCCTGAAATTTGGGGCAGCCGAAAAAAATCGGCCTGAACCACGGGAAAACGAAATTTCCCCATGGCAAGCTGATAATGAAGGCTGAACCAAAAGGTTTGGCTGAATCACATCTCTAGTGAGTAACCCTATCATTGAAATTCATTGAAATTTATACCCAATTGTTGGATGTAATTGTATATTTGTTTAATTGTTCAATCTGTTTGATGTAATTTTCTGTTCCTTGTTCCGTGTAAACCGAAGTGTTATGCACTAGTGCATGAACTCCGGTATATAAAAGCCTTTAAATAAATAAATAAATAAATAGTCCACATCCTGCAGGCGCTGAGACACCTATATTTTGAATAAATGCACTCCTTATACTTGCTGTTCAGAGATCCTTATAACAGTTTCACTCAGTTAATAAGAATTATGTAGGTTCATGTGGAATTAAATACCCAAGAACCCTCTGTCCTTTCCTGTACCACCTGCTGGTGCTGAGTCTTAATATCTGTAAATCCTGCATCTTCGTTCTTGTGTAGTGTTAAGAATACGTTTTTGGCCCTTCTTTCAAATGGAGCAAAACAAAATGCTTAGGATATTGGCCAAGTAACACACTTACCATGACCATTTACACTTCTTTTTTGCTTAGGGTACAATTTTATTAGTGAATGTGTGTTGCGTCAGAGGTGGACACTTGGGCTGAGGTGGGATTGATGCAACCCGTAGGTGAGGACCTACGGGTTGCATCCACCATCAGCAGGTGGAGTGGGCTGAAGCTAGAGGCCACTGGAGCTTTTCGAAACCAGCTGTGAATGGTAGTTGTGGCAAGCAACGAAGAACTCTGGACGAAGGAGAGTCTGTAGCATAGTCGTACAAAGTGAAGGTCAGGGCACGGAGAAGGCAGGTATAGTCAGTCCAAGCAATAGTCAAGATATGGAGCAGGCAAACGTAGTCAGGCAAGGCAGTGGTCAGGGCGTGGAGAAGGCAGGCGTGGTCAGACAATGCAGAGGTCCGGGGCTGGAGAGAAGCGGAAGAGTAGTCAGGCGTAGTGGAGGCCCAGGGCTGGAGAGAAGCTGAAGAGTAGTCAGGCATAGCGGAGGTCCGGGGCTGGAGAAAAGCTGAAGAGTAGTCAGGCATAGCGGAGGTCCAGGGCTGGAGAGAAGCTGAAGAATGGTCAGGCATAGCGAAGGTCAAGTCCAAGGAGTTAATCCAACACATAGACGAACCAGAACTAGGAGAACAGGAACCGGGAACCACAAGAAGACAGGAACACACGATGAGACAATCCAAGGAATAGCGACGAGTACTCGGAGTACTCAGAGACCTGTTGCAAAGGCAACGCTATGGAGCGAGGCCTGAGCTTTTATACGCTGAAGGGTCTGACGTCAGCATCCAGGTCTGCGGCCAGGTTCCCGCCACGGACCCTTTAAAAGTATCACTGATGCACGTGTGCGCGCCTAGGAAGGGGTGCGGTGCTGGTGGTGGCATCTCTCCACGGGCAATGCAGAGAAGCCCAATGAGCAGGGACATCCTGGTCGGCAACACTGGGCAATGTGGCAGAACCGGAGGCACCGGAGGGAACCCAAACAGAGCTGGTGGCCCACTGCTGCCAGCGAAGAGGAGCCAGCAGCTGGGGCTGCTGCAGCGGCACACGTAAGAGTACACCCCCCCCTCCCCCGTTTACGCCTCCCTCCTGGAGGTCGGGGTTTGCCTGGATGGGCACAATGAGAGTTCAAGAGGAGGATCTTGTCCAGAATGTTTCGGGCTGGCTCCCATGAATTCTCTTCGGGTCCAATCCCTCCCAAGAGAGGAGGTACTCCCATCAGCAGCCCCTGCGACAAACGTCTAGGACTTCATGGACCTTATACATCGTATCAGTTTCTGCCACCAGTGGAGGTGGCTCAGGAGCTTTCCGGGCAGGCCACAATAGAACTATAGGCTTTAAAAGTGATACATGGAATGTGTTATGTATCCCCAGTGTAGGGGGCAGCCGAAGCTGGTATGTCACATAGCATGGCAATACTGTGAAATATATTGTAAAGACAATTTTTTTTCTTTTAGAGGAAAGTAGGTCATGCCTGAATTCTTGATTAAAATGAATTGGGTTAGAAATGTATCTTAAACCAATGCAAGATGTATTTTTCAAAAAGTCAGGCTGAGTCCTACAGTCTTTGAGCTGTGTAAAAGTTTTTTGCTCATCGCTCCTAGAATGCTCCCAGTTCTGATCCAGGTCTTCCTGAAGGCATATAATGCACAAAGCAATCAGATTAGCCTGCACATTCTATTTTTTTCCTGCTGCATGAGAAGCTTGCTTTGTCTTAGTAGAGGTTTGCTCGTGTTCTCACATTGCAGAAGGAGCATTAACTGAAAAAGGCTCCACAGACCCCCAATCTTTGGTCAGCTCAGACGGTGCACGGTAAAAGTCAACATCTTGAAGAGCCTGTTACCCTTCAGCTTGGTGGGCAGCTGCTGCCTTTCAGCTTTTTCATTTTTTTGTTTTGGAGGAATGTGTTGCAGCCAGTAAAAAAGATTGTGCAGACATATTTACACACACTTTCTCAGTCTTATGCACACCCAGACACACCCTCGGGACCTGTGTACCTAACAGAAACAAAAAGACTATAAAAGTTATGAAAAACAATCACATGCAGATTTCTTAATGCCCAGGATCTTAGCATGTCGCAACAAACATCACAAGTTAGAGAGCACCCAAGCGAAGTTTTAACCACCTTATAAAGGGGTCCAATGATAGCACCAAGCCCAGTCGTTGTTGGAGGCAGTGGTTCATTCAACCTTTGTGTTCAAAGTAAGTAGTCTAGCAGAAAGAATGCACATGCCACTTAATGTTCCAAAAAATAGTTTTGTATTTATTTGAGAAGCAAAACAGCTATGCAAAATAATAATGCCTGCTCTCATTAGTAGCTGCAGCACAGTTGCAGGGCAAATCAGAAGGTGAAACTGAATGCAGCAAATGGAGAGCGAGAGAAACAAGGTGTGTCTTATGACATCTGCTCAACCCTCTTCTCCAGTCACAAGCAGTAAGTGCTAAGCAGAGAAAGAGGGAAAACATTTTATTTTACATAACTGTGTATTAATTCAATACACACAAACATACATAAGAACCTTCCCTCCCTTTTATACTTTTAGGAGTTGGCTTTCTCAACATTCCCCTTCTCAGTAACTCCGCACATTTGCTGTCCATTATTACTCTTGTCCCAATTCATCATGCAGGACCATGAAATAATCCCTTGACAAAGGCTTAGTTCAGGGGTCGGGAACCAATGGCTCGCGAGCCAGATGTGGCTCTTTTGATGGCTGCATCTGGCTCGCAGACAAATCTTGAATAAAAAAAGTAAAAATCTAACAAAACCCCCCACCCTCCTGACTCCCCCCAAGTGGCCCCTAACCCCTACACTAATACCTAAACCTCACCTTGAGTGAGTAGGTGGGCCTCCCACGCAGCAAACACAGGCAAAACCCAGGAACCTTGTTGCAAGGCAAAGAAGAGAGGCTAGTTGCAGGGTACTTGTACCCTGAGGGTGTCTGACGTCATCATTGGTACAGCTGATGATTTTCCCGCGCTGGCCCCTTTAAGGGGAGCTCCTCCCCGGGCCAGCCGCGCCGAGTCGTCGGCATCTCTCCCGAGGAGGGAGAGACGCGCTGGAGGGCCTGCGGGCCCAAAGACGTCCCGAAACGGCCCGGGCCGCCCCCGAGGTAGGTGGAGGGACCGGGGCACGGCCTGGGACCGTAACAATGACGGCAAGATAAGCAGGAAGCCAATGAACCCAGTAGTGGAAGAAGCAGTGGAGCTGACAGGAATTCTCCTCATGTCTTTTTGACCTTGGCTACTCTCCCTCACAGCCTCCTAAACTGTGCTGAGAAGTTGCACAAAAATCAAAGCTATGTGGCTGCCTTCATCTCAGGGTAAGCAGTTCCAACACACTCTGGGGCCGATGCAATACAGTGCGCCCACCCGCACTCGGACGCGGGTTAAATAGACGCTAATCCACCCCTTAATGCAATAGGGGGATCAGCGCCTATTTAATGTGCATTTGCCGCGGAGTGAATGCAATAGCGCTCATCACATGCAAATGCATGTAAATGAGGCTATTACTCATTCACTCCGCATGCAAAAAGAAATGTGCATCTCAGACGCACATTTAGCTCTCAGATATTAACGCCTGCCTGGAGCAGGCGTTAATAGCTGAGTGCATGGAAAAGAAGTACAGAAAAGCAAAAAAAAACTGCTTTTCTGTACTTCTTTTTTTTTTTTTTTACTTAAAGAAAACCAAACCTCTGCAGACCGCCGAGTTATGAAGACCGATGCCAAGTTCGCCTGCGTCGGTTTTCGAAACCGGCAGCCGCGGCGAGGTCGCATTAGCAAGGAGGCGCTAGGGTCGCGCAAGCGACCCTAGCGCCTGCTTGCCAGCGCGACCCCCTAATTTGCGTTTAGCATGGCGCCCCCTTGTGCTTTCCACGCTCTGTTCTGCTGTTGTTGGAGGGGGGAGGGGGGAGCATAAACTATCCAACTATTTGGCTTTGTTCTGTTTTCACAGGGGAACCGGAACTGAAATGCACTGCCGGCACTGCTCCACATGGTTGGCGGCCATTCTGGGTTGTTTTGTCAGAAATTAAGCACTCTGCAGAGAACACATAAAAGGGTTTAAGTAGCATAAAGTTGAAAGTTGTGAGCAGTAATGGCAGTCATCAAGGCCAGAAGTGAAGCCTTGATAATTGACACTACTACTCACACAGGGCCAGTGCAAGGGCATTAGGCGCACTAGACGAACCTTCTCCCTTGCGCCCGGCCCACTCCTCCCAGTCCAGGCCCGGCTCCGGCCCCAACCTCATTCACTCAGACAGACCCCCCCTCTCTTGCACTCACTTAGCTTCGTTCTCTCATTCACACCCACACCCTTATATAGGCTCCCTCCCTCTCTCTCACTAACACCTTGTTAGCTGCTCTCTCGTGCTCACACAATCCCTCTCACTCATACACAAACACGCACAAACATTGGTGCCACTGCCACTCGTGGCCCGCTGAGACTCTACTCCTCTCGGCCGTGCGTGGGATGGTCTCTGCTCATGGCACCATGTGGCTGCTTTTTTTCCTCCTGTACTCCTGTACTCCTGTACTCCTGTACTCACAAATTTCAAATTAGTATAATTCAACCCCTTTTTGTGCATGTTTTTGCTCTGCAGTGTCTGTTTCAGTATCACCCCTTCCCCTTCTATTTCCTGTAATAGAGGAGGAGAGAAGGGGTGGGGGTGGGGGGAACGAGAGGGAGGGGCTGGAGTAGGGAGCAGAGCAAATGTTCTCTTCTCTGCATGCTCCAGGGTCACCTCCTCTTCTCTTCCCTGCAGGCTGCCTGGAGGGGAAGCGTCTGGAGAAGGGCGACTGCATTCCTGGCCGGTCCCCCACAAGTTAAGCCCTGCGAAGATCAGAATTCACTGCCCAAGGTCCCAGAAACATGGTACTATGGGCTGAGCAATAATGCTCTCTATCTACAAACAACTTTCCAAAATAAACTTCTTAATAAACTTCTTTCCATAATAGAATTCCAGTGTTTGCTCCCAGTGGGTTTCTGACCTCCTGATGGGTTCTGTCAGAGATCTGCTCAGAAAGCACAAACTGTTTTTTTTTTTTATTATTATTATTAGATCCCCCTTCTCCCCCCCAGTACAGGGCTCAGTGAACCACTGAGGAGGAGAAAAGGAGACTCTGGCATATGTTAGGAAAAGCATTATACTGGTAATGTTAGAAAGAAAAAAATAAAACAGAACAAAACCAGATAATGACCATCAGAAGGTCAAAGTTACCAGTGCTGTTATTTTGCAGGGGCGGGCTTATCCCTAGCCTCGGATGAGTGCTTAGGGGCCTCCGTCCTCCCCTGCTATGCTGGTACTCTATGAGCATTTCTATACATTACAAGATGCTCTTCTTTTGGTCTGACTAAGCTGAATTGCCATCATTCACTGCAGCTCCTCAGTTTCCACGTGGGTGTGCTCCACAGTCCTGAATTCTCAGAGCGTAGGAGGAGCTGCCAGACCGGTTTGTGGAAGTACCGCTGCGCTGACAGCCGGTGATGTGGCCCATTGTTTCCCCCCCCCGAGCCTCTTATGAACCTCGGGGACCAATAGCTTCTAACCTTTCAGACTAAGTAAATATAGAAAGGTTGCGATCTGGCTTTTATTTATTTTATTGTATTTATTTATTTTAGGACAGGCTGATCTGGTCCTGATTTTACGGCATGACATGCATGGACTTGTAGGTGAACCAGTATTATGAGTCCATGAATGCAGTGGAGTAATGTAGTGAATACTGAATAAGCCTGTTCTAAATAAATATAAATATATATATTCGTATGCCCTCAGTCGATGAGTTGCTTACCGATCAAGGGTTACAAGGTGGTACGGCCAGTAGGTGTTGTTAGGGTCATTTCTAAGGCACAGCCTTCTCACCTTTGCTATGAATGCTGGAATGTTTGCAGCTGAGATGATAAGATTTGGATTGGAACAGTAAACAAGATTTTTTTTTTTTTTTTTTTTGGTGCAGAAAATCTGGAAAGCTCTTTGGCTGCTGGCAGAGGAAAAGTTTGTCCTCTGTTATGACAAATTCCTCCAAAAGATTAGAGGGAAGTGCAGAAAAGCAGTCTCGCATTTAAGACGGTGAGCCCCTCCACTCTTTTCCAGCTAACTAAACCGCAAGAGTTTAAACAAATTAATTTCAATCACTCCCCTCCTTTTTGTAGCCTACAAATTAAGTTAATCAAACACTGTAATCCATGGACCAGGGCCAACCTCTCCCATTCAGGATTTTATTACTAATTAAACAAACAGATCCTGCCACTCTCCTTTTGTTTTTTGTTCAAAACAGGTCAGTATATCAGGGTAACCTCTACACAGAATCTGCAGCACAAGCTGCAGCTTATTCGTTGTCCTTTAAAGAACAAAATCATTGCATTGTTGGTGCTCTTGATTGCTTGACTACTTGTTTATTGTCAAGGAATGGGAGAAACAACATTCAAACATTCATATCTTTCTGCTAAATGGAGTTTTGTGCAAAGTTCTGTGCAAAAAAGGGACAGCTTAATCCAGTCCTGGTTTAGCCCCACAGTATGCACGGAGGCGGTTTTGATTTGCCCAAGAAAAGCAGCACTAAATGGGCGTGCAATAGGGTCACAATTAAGAAAGATGATTAAGAAGGTGAATAAACTAAACTAAAAGGTGGACTGACTTGGTCTGATTCTGCTGATCTGAATTGTTGGCAACCCTAGCCAGATGGAACGTAGGTTTCCTGATGCACAGTCAACAGCCCCCTCCTTGGTTTGTGCTACACAATCAAAACCCTAACATCTGGGCTGCAGCCAGAGACACCGGACCATTGCAGGCCTTTATAATCCTGACCTTCCCCACTTGGCATCTATGGCAGTCCTGCTTTTCTTTGAGAAATTGCAACTGCCCGGTCCCTGCATGCAAAGTGGCAAAACTAGGCCTGCTCCACTGGGACCCTGATGACCGGGAGCCATCTTTTGTAACCAATCAACCTGTGGGATTCTCTTTGATTGTGGGATAGCAGATCTCCTGGCGGTCAAGGCAAGCTCGTTTCAAGGGCAGTTGCTGGAGAAAAACAGAGCCTCTGGGGCAATGGTTGCTTTGGTGCCCCCCCCCTTCACAGCCTCACAGGCTGACTCAAAAGGGCAGCATGGCACCTCACCAGCTTGGCACCATGCCCTGCTTGCCCATCCCTTGTGACCACCCCTACTCATTTCCTCCACTAGAACTCGAATAAGGCGAGGTCCTGTTAAGATTCCATGCAGAGGAACAGCTGTAGCTGAGAGCAGAGACTCTGAATTAACTTAGTTCTGAGAAACTTTAAGAAGGTATCTTAATACTTTCATTTGTTTGTATAAAATACTGCTGCAAATACTGGAGCTGGTAAGAAAAACAAAACTACAGAAATGAGCAACAGAAGTGCAGCTCTGCAGGAAGCCGCCGCACCTGGTGAACAGTAGGATACAGCATTTTCACAGACTGCATGCACATAATGAGCTTTTAATTGCTCTCTTAAGGAGAGAAAAACTGAACTACCCTACCTTAAAGAATCATATCTTTAGGCTATTCTATCCAAACTGAGGATTTCAAACTACATTTTATGGATAGCTATGCTATTGATTTATGTATATTGAGTATCTGTGCTAAACATATTCCACTGCTTCAGTAAACTGATAGGTTGCTACTCTGTGTTATCTGAATCTTAAAGCTACTCAGTGCTAGAGATATTGCATGCTTTCAAGCAGTGTTTCTCAAGTTGGTCCCGGAGTTCTCCCTAGGCAGTCTGGGTTTCGGGACATCCAGAACGAATGTGCATGACAAGAGATTTGAATTCAGTAGAGATAATGCATGCAAATTTAGCTCATACATATTTCTATTTTAAATGTGCACTCCACTCTTTTCACAAAGCTTCAGAGTGGCTTATAAGCATAGCAATAAAAGCATAACAAAATAGTGTACAATAATAGCAGGACAGCAACCGCATACAGTGCATTATTAAAAAGAAAGCTGGGCAAGCTTGTCTTGCGCAGCGACTATAACTTGGGGAGAAGCAGCGAGATCAGGAGGCGCCGGAGAAGGGAGAGCGGGAAGGCTCAGGAAGAGCCGCGGCCAGCTCGAGCAGGCAAGGAAGAGGGAGCACGAGAGGGAGTACTGGAGCGGTACCAGCCGTGCGAGGGAGAAGTCGAGGCACGCAGCGGGTAACCTTTGAAGAGCAGGGAAGGCCGGGAAGGAGAACGAGGAATGCGGTGTGTGGGGCCGCGATAGATGCCAGCAGACGGTCTATAGTAGCCCACAGAGGCTTGAGGTTGGGACGAGGGGGTGTGAGCCCAGCGTTAAGCAGGGAGCGGGGGCTGGGCTCACAGGCTGAGCTGAAGGATGAAGAGGGCGGTGGAGATTCCGGGACGCAAGGCCCCCAGGGTACAGGGGTTGGGACCTGAGGGAGGCGGAAGGGGGGAGGAATATGCCAGGGTGGAGCGGGAATCAAGGGTACCGCGGGAGTGAAAGTGGGGAACCAATATTTGGGCGGGAGGTTGGTGCTGGTTTGTCTTCCTTCACAGGTGCGGCTGGTCAGAAGGACATGGATTTCCGTGCGCGGGAGGCATGGAAGGAGCAGCCCGGGTACGAGACGTCATCCCACAGCGGTTTGCAGGCCTGGTTGGCTAGAAGGGGAGAGCCTGAAGAGGCGACGAGAGCGGCTCCAGGATACAGAACAGGTAATGATGAAGGGTCTGGGGGTAAAGCAGCGGGACAAGGAGGGAACAGGAGGAGGAGGGAGCATGCGGGGAGTTCCAATTATAGTTCGGATTCTTCGGAGTCGTCCACATCAGGCAGTGGTGACTCAGGACAGCAGCGAGGAATCTCAGGGGCAGGACCTTGTCAGGACATGGGACATGCGGCCCAAGCGTCTTTAACAGAGTTATGGGAAGGGGTGCCTAAGAAACTGCGGCTGCGGATTAAGAAAAGGAGATTATGTGAATATATTTAGATTGTTGGAAGGACGGCGGGGCCGGCAGCAGTCGCGCAAGAAGGGTAAGAAGAAGAAAAGGGACAGCAGTGCCGGCACACGAATTCCCAAGAATGTCATCAACTGGGTAAGGGGTTTCCTCAGACTGGCCAGCGTGGTAGGGCATTTATCAGACAGGCCAACATGGAGCGCTGTTGTCTTACTGTGATAGTATCCTGGGCGCATGCAAGGATTATGAGGGGTGGGCATGGTTGAATTATGATGAGCGATTTAGGGAAAAAATGACAGGGAATAAATTCATGTCATGGGGTACTCAGGACATTAACTTATGGTTGACACAAATGACTAATAAGGGGACAGGGACTGGCAGAGGTGGACGAAGCGGGGGCACAGTGAGCACTGAAGGGGTTAGCGCTAGTGAAGGTCCTTTCAGTGTAGATAAGGTATCGGGGGCAACGGTGAAAACGAGCGAGAGGAAGATGGCGGCCAGTACAGACGTATGCTGGAGATTCAACCGGGCCACATGTTTATTTCCAGAGTGTAAGTTTCGGCATGGGTGCTCCGCATGTAATGGTGCGCACCCAGCGGTTAAGTGCATGACAGCCCAGTCGGTCCAGGTCGAAAAACCGTTGAAGACTGGAAAGCGCAGTTAAACAAGGGGGGGGGGGGGGGGTGATTGCTCTAAGGGAAAGGGGGTAAATACTAAAAAAAAAAAAAAGTAAATCAAATACATGGGAGGGGAAGACAGGTAACCGTGGAGTTAAGGCGACACGGACATGCTTCATATACTTGCAGGCGTGTCGAGATACACGAGGAATGACGAGCGTGTGGCAGGCGTTGGGCGGGGAGACGATGAGGAATGGGAGCTGATACGCTATTCCATTGCCCCAGCGACTTGGAAGGCCTACATGCAAGGAGCCAAGACCGTGATAGGTTTCTTACAAGTTCAGGCTTGGACAGCAGGTCCGGTGTAGGAGCGTTTAGTTGGGGAATTTATTTTATGGGCCAGGAGGGGAGGGTATTCGGTAGCGTCAGTGAGGTCGCATTTAGCGGGTTTTGCGTTCTTTCAGAAGATCCGCGGGTGGGGTGGTCCAATTAGCAGTTTCAGGGTCAAGAAATTGTTACAGGGATGGGAGAGAGGGCTAGGTAAGGTCGAGGACGTACGACGTCCCATTAGATATGAAGAAATGGAGCAGATACTGGCAGGTTTGCCGCAAGTTTGCTGGTCTAGATTTGAGGTACGGTTATTTCAGGTGGCTTTCTCGTGGGCATTTTTTGGAGCTTTAAGGGTCAGCGAGCTGGTAGCCTTATCTAGCCGCAGTGTCCAAGACACCAGGATTCAGTGACAGTTTGTTCAGTTATTGGAGGCGGAGGTACGGCTTTTCATTGCAAAATCTAAAACGGATCAGGGAGGGCGGGGAGCAGTTGTTGGATTGGAACGGGATGCGAACTGGAAGATATATCCGGTTAGGCTAGCGGAACAGTATGCAGAGGTGCGGCCCAACAGGGACGGAGCTTTCCTGATGCATGAGAATGGTAGCCCATCAGTTTACTAGTGTATTGAGGGTGGTGTTGGGCAACATGGGTAGAGACGTGAGGGTATACAGCGCACATTCCTTCAGGATAGGAGCGGCAACCTCGGCAGCGGAAGCGGGCGTCTCGGATAAGGGAATCAAAGGGTTAGGTAGGTGGCGGTCTAGCGCTTTTCGGTCTTATATTCATTCGTGAGGAAATCAAGGTAAAAGAAGGGGAACGGGGGGGGGGGGGGGGGGGGGGTGGTTGATGTTAACGCTGTGTGTTTCTGTTGCAGATCCAAAGGGGTCACGGAACTTCACAGGATGTGCCTGGATATTGGGCCATTCATACATTCACAGGGCGCAAAGAAGAGCGCTGAAACGGCCTTACGGCGAAAACTTAGAGTTAAACAAAAAAGGATGGAACTTGGCCTGGTTTAGTAAGCGGGGAATGACGTGGGAAGAACTCCTGCCTTTCTTATACGAGAGGATCGACATGTGGGGCGCCCCGGACATGCTGCTCATTCACTTGGGCGGAAACGACGTTGGATACAAAACATGCAGGGAACTTCTCACTTGCATGAAGAAGGACATTTCCCAGTTGTGGATAAGATGGCCTAAAATGAGAATCGGTTGGTCGGATATAATTATCCGGCTGCGTAACAGGGAGGAATTAATCTGGAGGATAGGTATTAAAAAGCTAAATAGGCAGATGGGCAAATGGATGGGGTGGCAGGGAGGCTTCTGGGTTAGACACCAGTGGTCATGGATGGAGGAAGCGGGATTGTTTGCAGGGGACGGGGTGCATTTATCAGAGATTGGTATGGACATGTTTAACAATGCCATACAGGAAGGGCTAGAAAAGGAGGTAGCAGCATGGTAGGGGGCCGCAGTTGGGGGGGAACAAGTTGAGTTTCAACTTGTTTGTGGAGGAAAAACCCGAGCCCAAGAGGAATTTGTAAGGCGGGGTTGGCGGAAGGGGGGGGGGGGGGGAAAGGGGGCAAGCCTCGTGTAGCAGGGGGGGCAGCTACACGGGGGACCAAAGAACAAAGGGGCTTGGTTCTCGGTACCTAGCTTACTCTCGCTGGTACGAGGCGGAGTGAGCGGGGAGGGGGGGTATTGTTACTTCACCATTAGGGAAACGGTGGTGGAGAAAGGGGAGGAAAAGTGGAGGGGGGGGGGAAGTTGGGAGTTGTATTTTGCTGTTGTAAGGGCTCGGGTTTAGAGTTATGAATAAACTGCGGCCTATTTAATCCCATTTACTGTGTGGAGTATATTGATTTCAGGGGGTAGGGAGGATCGAGCGGGTATTCTATCCACAAGTTAATAGAATATTCATTGTGGATATCCTGAAAACCAAACTGGACTGGCTTGAGAAACCCTACTTCAAGGCACCAGTGCATGACAGTGGTTCTGACATTTCATTCCTATCAGTGCAGAAACTGCTGCCAGACTTCATCATGAAGAGCCCTGATTAATCGGAGGTGCTTGCAGTCCCTCTTCCTCTGCTCCTGTCTTTTGGAGGTAAATCTGGGCTGGTGACGGGGGAGGGTGTAACATTACCATACAGCTCCATGTCTGCAGGGAGAGGCTGAGCCAGTCCTGGCTTTATTCTCAATGCATACATGGACTTCTAGTTCCTGTAGAAATCCAGTATTGAAAGGTGTAATGTAAAAATCAAATAAATAAGTACATTACTTAAGAACATACTCATGATCATCAGCTGACTGTGCAAACATAGAGAGGCAATAGCTGCCAACTCTCAGTACTTGACCGGTTTGAGCATGTCCCACAGGAAGAGAGGGAGCAGTCCAAAATGCAGTAAGAGCTTGTCTCTTTGTGCGTAAATCAAGGCTTAGATGCCAGTCAGTAGTAAATACTTCTGAACTGTGTGTATTCTGCTTTGATTCCACAGTGGTTCTCATTAGCATGTTACAGTGTAAAATTACAACTAGTTATTGTATTCCTGTTTGTTAAGAGATCCCCAAATTTGAACTTCTGTTTCGTGTCTAGTAGTAAAAGATATTCTGGGTGAGGAAGAACCGGGAATTACCATGGTTGATTGGGAAACGTGTTGAATGTGTGAACATGTAGTACTAGTAAATGACCACTAGATGGCATTTGGCTAGAGCTGAGCATTGTAATGTAATATCTTAATATAGTCTGGGTTAAGGACTGGTGTGTGTGTGTCGCTTTAAGAACGTGAGTTTCCCTTACTGGGTAACAAAGGTTTAGTGGGAGCTACAAACATGGGGGGACAGGGTGGGAGCTTGCCCCCTTTTGCTCACATGTCTTCCAAGTTGGAGTTGGAGTGAGGGACCTCTAGAATGTAGTGGCCTGGAGTAGCCATCCTGTGGGCTGGTGGGCCCAGGGACTACCCCAGAATGTAGTGGGGTCCTGCAGGGCCTCTTCCGCTTAAGGGGAGAGACCCAAAGTCATGGAAGAAGGAGAGTTTCTTCCCCCAGAAGAAAGAACTATAGGATTAGAGGTGGACCCATGGTGATTCCTTTCTTCGAGGAAAATGACCAGAAGGAAATAGTAATGGGATGGTCCGAGATGAGGAGCACACCAAGAGGGAACCAAAGCATGCAAAATGCCAGGGGGAGCCTGCATGTGTCTGGATTGCAGACACTTATGCATAAGGGGGCCGATGCAATACCGTGCACTGCAGCTAGCGCACAGCTTAACACGCGATTGGACGCACATTTTGGACGTGCATCCATAACCCCCAATGCAACACAGGGGATTAGCGCATCCAAAACACATATCCAAACTGTCGCATAGCTAATAGCACTGATCACATGCAAATTCCATGTAGATGAGGCTATTAATACCCGCAATGCAAAAAATATCCTGCGTGGCCAATGCGCCCATTGCAACGCGGCGATTTTACGCCAGCCTGGGGCTGGCATAAATGTATGCCACACTCAAAGGCTCATTCATAGAAAATCCTGCTTTCTGTGATTTCTCCTATTAGTATTATCGCAATACTAAGTAGGAGGAAGCACAGAAAGTAGATTCCAGAAAAAAAAAAAAAAATTCTCAGCGCCCAATATAAATGCACAAGATACATGGTCCAGGCTGTGTATCTTGTGTGTGCATATAGTGCCGGTTGCGTGAGAAAATGGACGCTTGTACTGGGTGTCTGTTTATACCAACCTGCACTGACAGCCACTTCTCCTGCAGACACGCGCATGTTATAAAATAGCCATGTCCATATATGCGCGCTGGGAACTGCATGCACATAGAAGCACGCATGGGCCTTTTAAAATCTAGCTTAAATATTGCATTGGCCCCAATGTGTCATGAGTAAGGTCTAATGGAGTGAACCTCATTTCTTTACAGTGTGTGCAGAAGGGGGTTAAACTTGAAGAAGAATCTAGGAGGGCTGTGCCTGTCCCTGAGGGTGTGGGGAGGATATGGATTTGGAAAAAGAAAGTATCTTTGCTGTTGTGACAAGGAAAGAATGGTAACACGGAGACTGTAAACCTTATATTCCCGGTAAATGGTGATACTGGGAGATCTAACTGATTTTCACATGAAGGCTGAGGGACTGGTATACTAAGTTATAGGGAGTACCCTATAGTACAGGGGAGCAGGCCGTGCCTTAAATAGTCTGAGGCCCAGAAGGAGAGGCCCCGACTCCTCCCGCGGTGATCCCTTTAAATAGGGACACGTGGCGTGTGTGCGCGCGTAGGAGGCTGGGGTCAGCTAGCAGGCCCGAGCGGGGCCCGGCCTCGTCCAGGCCACGAGGGAGGCCCAGCAGCAAGGCAGCGCAGCAGGGTGTGCCGGTGGTGGCTTCCTGCCGCCGCGAGGCTCCCGGGTCCGCGAAGGGGGCACAGCGATGCCGGTAGGCGCAGGGGGCTGGTCGTGGACCTCTGCGGCCGGCTCCCGTAGCAACATGCTTAAAGAGACAGTATCAATACATCCCTCAAGATACCAACCTGCCTGTTTCTTATTTCTCTTATGTCATCTTTGAGTCTTAATACTAAATCTCCTATAATTGTTATTCCAATATATAATTATTTTCTGTGTTTTTACATTTTTTTGAAACAAAAATATATTCTTCTGTTATGGGCAATTTCTTCTCCCCTCCCATTTTTTTCAAAATGGTGCTCCATGTCTACTCTTCAGCAGCAGCTGCTAGATTCATCGTTGCAATGTCTTATGGGGATTCTGATAAAGATAAGCACAGCTGGACCCCAATGTACTTAGAATCATAACAAAGGGCATGGATAAACAGGAGGAGAATTTAAATGCCTTGCATCACTGATTTATTCTCATGAATATAAGCTATATCAGAAAGAAAAATAATGAAGCTTAATGATTGTGTTTTCTTTGCCTGCCAAATAAAATATATTAAAAAAAATCGTTCCTAGTCATGCTGCCTATTCTCAAAAGGCTTCCTCCCATTCTGCTGCAGTGCTAAGTCACCTTAAATTAAATTCTGAGCTTGTGGACAGGGTTCAGTTACATTGTAGGTTTTGAAAGCCTAAAACTCCATGAATGCAAATTTGGAAGTATTACAGAGTCATTTTTTTTAATTTTTATCTGCCGTTCTGTTCTCTGGTTCTGTGTTTCAGTCAAAATGTAGTAATTAGAACCTCTTTAATTAATGATTGGGGCTTTTTTTTCCATGATCATTTTCTGCAGCCGGAAAAAATGTGATGCAGGATCATGATCTAAAATCATGTGACAGTTTGCATCTGATGCCACTCAGCTCTGTGCCTGGATCACAATCAATACAATCCAAAAATAGGTCTAGTTCTCCTTGTTTCTTGTGGGTTAGAGAAAGGTGGGGGGATTTCAGGTTGGATTCAAAGAAAGGAAAAATCCCTACCCCATCCTCTTTCTTATGTCTTTGCAAATACATGTGAGCATGTAACAACCATGTCTAGTAAGCCACAGTTTAGTGTATCTGTGTCTCGATTAACAGAACCATTTGCAGCTTCCATTAACAGTCAACTTTAGCTCAAAATTAAACCATTTACTTACATAAAATCTATTAGATGAATTGTCAAATGAGTTTTGCATGTAAATGTAACCAGTGGCATAGCCCGAACTGAATTTTTTTGGGAGGGACCCAAGGTTAACAAGGGTGGGCAGTAGACATACAGATCTAGGCCCCACTAGTTGTACTCTTATCGATAAATAATGCCTTAGCATGCACCCCTGCAATGGATTTCTGAGTAGTCTGCAACAGCCATCATGCATGAGGGACATTTTAAAATGTTTTAATTCTATTACTTCAAGCACTTGCCAACATTAAAAATGCCTTATTAATCTTCACTAATTTATTTGAAATGTATTGCAGTTTATAAATGCACAATATCATGTAAATTGTAAACAAAGAACACTTAACAGAAACATCAGATCCAATCATATAATAAAACAAATATCAATATACCGTATTTTCCGGCGTATAAGATGAGTTTTTAACCCCTGAAAATCTTCTCAAAAGTCGGGGGTCGTCTTATACGCCAGGGGTCGTCTTATAGGGTGAATAATTACCGTATTTTTTGCTCCATAAGACGCACTTTTTTCCCCCAAAAGTGTGTGTGTGTGTGTGTGGGGGGGGGGGGGGGGGGGGGGGAATGTCTGTGTCTTATGGAGCGAATATAAAAAAAAAAAAAAAAATCGAACAAAATCCCCCACCCTCCTGACCCCCCCAGACCTGCCAAATTAATTTACTGCAACCCCCCACCCTCCTGACCCCCCCAAGACCTGCCAAAAGTCCCTGGTGGTCCAGCGGGGGTCCAGGAGCGGTCCGGGAGCGATCTCCTGGACTTGGGCCGTCGGCTGCCAACAATCAAAATGGCGCCGACGGCCCTTTGCCCTTACTATGTCACTGGGGTCGACCAATGGCAGCGGTAGCACCTGTGACATAGTAAGGGCAAAGGGCCGTCGGCGCCATTTTGATTGTTGGCAGCCGACGGTCCAAGTCCAGGAGATCGCTCCCGGACCGCTCCTGGACCCCCGCTGGACCACCAGGGACTTTTGGCAGGTCTTGGAGGGGTCAGGAGGGTGGGGGGGGTTGTAGAAAACTAATTTGGCAGATCTTGTGGAGGGGTCAGGAGGGTGGGGGGTTGTATTTAATTAATTTGGCAGGTCTTGGAGGGGTCAGGAGGGTGGGGGTTGTATTTAATTAATTTGGCAGGTCTTGGGGGGTCAGGAGGGTGAGGGAAGCTGAGGGATTAGTTTTAAAGGGTCGGGGTGGGTTTTTTATTTATCAGCTCGGGCGCAGCCGATAAAAAAAAAACCCGATCGGGCCGGATGAAAAAAAACCACGATGTAAATTGGAACCGGAATCAGAACCGATTCCGGTTCCGATTCACATCTCTATTACCGGTTCCTCCTTCTCTGCCTCTCAGATCTCGCACATGCACGTCTGCGCCGCTTCACTGCAGTCCTCAGGAGCGAGATCTGAGAGGCAGAGAAGGAGATACCGGTAATAGGATACAAGGGTGGGCCAGAGGGATGCGTTACCGCTCTGATAGTCTTGGAGACAGGGAGGGCTGGGCAGGCAGGGATTGCTGACCAATCCAAGCAGGATTTGTATACAACAACCAGCCATCGCCGGTAAGGTACATCACTTGCCGTGATTGGCTGGTTGTTGTATACTGGGTATTACATACAGTATGGTTATGTAGTGACACAGAAGGGTAGTCTTATACGGCGAGTATATCCCAAACTCTATATTTTAACTGGAAAAGTTGGGGGTCGTCTTATACGCCCAGTCGTCTTATACGCCGGAAAATACGGTATTCTTTTATGAATCCTCTTTCCAAAAATGCATAGAACTACAATAAAACAGCAATTATCACAATAATCATTATAAATAGATTTCCAACAGGTGCAGAACAGAATTAGGCTAAGCAAAAAAAAAAAAAAAAAAATCAACTTCCGGTGTCTCCTCAGTGACAGCAAAACAAATTCCCTTCACTGCCAGACATTTTGTGACGTAACACAAACCCTGCAAAATAAATAAATACCTAGAACCTTAGCATACCACAACAGCAGAAGCTCTCAGTACTCAAACAGCAGCAAGCTTATCCATGAAAAGGCAGCAACGTACGCATTAAACCAGGCTCCAAAACACGAATACTCTACCTAGTGGACAAACAGAACAAACTGGATTGCTATAAATCCCTACAAAGAAATTGCACGCTAGCCAAAAAACTGCATCTCTGTCACACATGCACATCACAGACAGACCCTTACCTAATACAGAATAAGGGACTACAAATTAGAAACACAAATATATAAGAAATGCACATTCCCAAAGATGGTATATTCCAATTGCCGAAAGGCAAAATAACTTTTTTACCTTTGTTGTCTGACCTTATTTTTCTAATTGGTTGGTCCCAGTCTTTTTTTTCCTTTGTCTTTTTTTTAATTCCTTTTCAGGGTCTCTTTTATTCTGTTTGTTTCTTCTCTCTCCTCCTGTCTTCTTTCCTTCCTTCTTCATTCACACACAGACTCTCTCACATGTTATCTCACACAGGATCCCACTCTTCCATGCTTTCTCACATACACATTACACACAGGCTCCCACTCCCACACACGCACACACAGGCTCTCATTCTCACATGCTCTTACACATATGCTTCCATTGCCACAAACAAAATACACAGGCTCTCACTCTAACATCCTGTCTCTCACACAAAGGCTCCCATCCGCCCCCTACAGACATACACAGGCTCTCACTCTTGCATGCTTTCTCACACACAAACACACAAGTTCTCACATGTTCTCTCACATATACAGGCTCCTAGTCCCATACATATGTGTACACTCAAGCTCTCACTCTCACATGTTCACACACACAGACTCACACATGCTGTCTCCCATTCTCCCTCACAGACACATACACCGGCTGTCACTTTTACATGCTCTCTCAAACACAGCTTCATTTTCCCACACAAACACATAGATTCTCACATGCTCTCTCTCACATGCAGGCTCCTGCTCCCACTTCCATACACACAGGCTCTCATTCTCATATGTAGGCTATCACTCTCACACAAACACACAGGCTCCCACTCTCACATGCAGGCTTCCACTTCCACATGCTCTCTCTCACTCACAACTCCCCAGGTAGGCTCCCTTTCACATCTCCCCTCCCCCCAAGTAGGCTTCCATTCACACACCCCCAGGCAGGCTCTCATTCACAACCCCCAGCTCTTTAGGCAGGCTCCATTTCACACCCCCAACCCAGAGAGGTTACCATTCAGACACACACTCACACCCCCAAGCAGGCTACCATTCACATATACACACACACATCCAGGCAGGCTACCATTCACACACAAACCTACATACACCCAGGTAGGCTACAATTCACACAGAAATGCACACACTCCCAGGCAGGCTAACATTCACACTCAAGCACACACACACACACACACACACATACACACTCCCAGGCAGGTTACCATTCACACACCCCCAGGTAGAGTTCCATCTACATAGTCACATACACACTCACACCCAGGCGGGCTACCATCCACATAGTCAGAGACACAATCACACCCAGGCAGGCTTCCATTTACTCCTTCTCTCCCCCCCCCCCCCCCCCCCCCCCCCCCCCCCCCCCCCCCCCCAGGCAGGCTACCATTCACACACACTAGGCAGGCTATCATTCACATACACACACACACACACACACATACAGATGAACACAAAACACAGGCGTAAACTCCCCATCAGGAGCAAAAGGTGGAGCCTGTTCTGCTGCTGCTTCTCCTCTTGTGCCTGCCTGCGGTATCTCGCATTACACTTGGAGTAGCAGGAAAATGGGCGCCTTCTTATGAAGTTTTTTTTTTCTTCGACTGCCAGCCTCCTGTCCTACTTCTCTTCTCAGCCACCGGTGGGATGGGTCCACTGGTGGTCTCGGGGGCCTGGTCCTCCTCTCAACTACTGCTCCCTGGATGTGCATGGCCAGCAAGTCTGCTAAGATCCTGTGACAGGGCTTCTTCTTGGGCCACTGGGCAATGCTGATTGGGTGGGTCTGAGCCCAAAGTGGGTGGACCACAGACACACCCAGGCCTACCCATGGTTATGCCACTGAATGTAACATACTATTGTAGCAATTTTCAAAAGCCATTTACCTGCATTAAGTGCACTTAACGCGGGTAAAATCTATGGACAATTCAATGGCATATATTAATGCAGTTTTTAAAAGTCATTTAGCATGGGTAAAGTGCATTTACACATGTAAAACCCAATTTTAAGCTTGTAAATGCTTTTGAAAATCAGGTCTTTTAAATATCTTACCAGTGACTGTAATGTTATTCCATATGCTTATTTTTATAAAAGATTTAGGACCACTAGAGATAAAAAAAAAAAAAAGGAACCAATTGAATTTAAATACCGTCCTCCTTATAACATTGAAACCCTGAAAGACAAATTAGAAGAAACATTAACAAACTTTAACCATGACGACTGCCACACAGCAACAACTGCATGGGCTAATAAGACAAAAAAATTAGCAGATGAAATAAATCCACCAAAAATATACACATCAAAGAACCCACGCAAACAAATCCCTGGTACAACCAAAAAATAAAAGAGATTAAGCAAAATCATAGGAAAAAAGAAAAAGAATGGAAAAAACATAAAACAACAGAAAACCTAGTTAAATACCGAAAACACCTGGCCTACTACAAGCAAAAAATCTTGGACGCAAAGAAACAATATTTCAGCTCAAAAATAGAAAAATTCTCCAACAACTCAAAAACATTGTTCTCCATTATCAATGACCTCACAAACGATAAAACTAACTCTCCCCAGAACCTACCAAATGCAATGAAATAGCACAGTTCTTTAGTGACTAAATTATGAAATTAAGAGACAAAATTCCAGACAAATAAACAAGAGATTAAAATGTGCTCAAGAGACGTTACACAATGGACCTCGTTCACTGAAACATCCTGTTCAGAAATAGAAACCATGCTAAAAAAGTTAAACCCAGCACCCCACATAATTGACGCAATACCGATCATGGACATGAAAAAGCTAGCTGACATAACTGCCCCAACACTAACAAAAATTATAAACTTATCGCTAAAGGAAGGCACAATCCCTGATACTCTGAAAGAAGCCATAATTAAACCAATCATAAAGAAAAAAAACTTGGATCCCCTAATCCTGAACAACTACAGACCAGTTTCAAATCTACCGTTAATTGCCAAATTAATTGAAAAAACAATACAAAAACAACTAGCAGAACATCTAGAAGACAACAACATCCTATACCCCGCACAACATGGCTTTCGTAAACATTATAGCACTGAAACCCTACTACTTTCACTGTCTGATAATATTCTAAGAGGCTTTGATAGTGGAAAACACTACATCCTTATTATGGTAGATCTCTCAGCAGCCTTCGACACAGTGGATCATGTAATACTAATAAAAAGTCTAGAAGAAATAGGTTTACATAGCAACACATTAGCCTGATTCAAATCATTTCTAAGCAACAGATTCTTCCAGGTACAGATCAAAAACACAATGTCAAAAAAAGTCAAGTTAGAAACAGGGGCACTTCAAGGATCGGCACTATCTGCAACACTTTTCAATATCTACGTTACCTTTATGCCATCTTCTTGCGGGCCTTGGGATCATACATTACATTTATGCGGATGACATACAACTAATTTTACCAATTGATGACACCATCAAAAAAACATTAAACATAGCTAACATCTACTTGGACATTATTAAGCAACTTTTAAATCAAATGGAACTAGTCATAAATATTGAAAAATCTGAATTCTTACACTTAGAATGGAAAAATTTAGAACTAATACAAACCCCAATAATGCTTAAAAACAATCACAAAATCGAATTAGCAGATAAGGTTCGGAACCTTGGAGTAATAATTGACCCAGAACTCAGCCTGAAACAACACGTGTCACTAAAAGTAAAGGAAGGATATGCAAAGCTAATGGTGCTAAGGAAATTAAAACCTTTATTAACACAAGATAATTTTCGAACAGTACTGCAGGCTCTAATATTTGCAAGCACCAAGTACTGCAATGCCCTATTTTTAGGACTACCATACACAGCCATAAGACCACTCCAAATACTTCAGAACTCTGCCGTGAGAGTACTTACTGGTAAAAGGAAAAGAGATCATATTACCGAAACACTAGCTGAACTACACTGGCTACCCATAGAACAAAGAATACAATATAAAACACTGTGCACTAGGGATGTGAATCATTTTTCTGACGAATTAAAATATCATACAATATTTCTTAATTCGTCAAATATTCGTGAAAAATGAGAAACGATCGCATTTCCCCCAAATTTTTGTCAAAAATCGTTTTTCGGCTTAGTGCGCACTAAGCTGAAAAAACAATTTTTCACTAAAAAAAAAATGCCGATCCGCAGGAAACCGAGATTTTCCCGCGGCCACACGAACCCGATAGCAGAAATGATGGGGCACCCGATTCACATCCCTACTGTGCACAATACATAAACTAATCCATGATGATAAAGCCGAGTAGCTTAACACAGCTCTGCGCGTACATATGCCACATAGAAACCTAAGATCAGCTAACAAAGCACTACTAACCGTCCTCTCTGTCAAAACAGCAAGACTGACCCAGGTCAGAGAGCGAGCATTGTCACTGGCCGGTCCCTTACTATGGAACACAATATCGCTTGAGATAAGATTGCAGAGAAACTTCAAACTATTTAAAAGAAATTTAAAAACCTGGCTATACAAACAAGCTTTTTGTAAAGAAAACAGAGATAAAGAAAGTAAGTAAAAGCAGGCAATATAACATCAACACCGGCACCAAGTCTCTACTTGATTTTATTTTGAAGTTTCACTTTTAAAGTTAGATATAGAACAAGAACGAGCGACAGGTAAATTATCAAGGAGACATGTTTCAAATGGACAAAGCTCGAGATAAATCATCAAAATAGTCTTTTATATTGAAATTTTCTGTAACCGGAACCCTGAGGGCACTTTATATAATTGTATAATTTACGAAAACATACTACTCAGTAGTATTTTGTGCCTTACTGTAAACCGTTGTGATGGTACATAACTTAACAACGGTATAGAAAAGATTTTAAATAAATAAATAAATTTCTGATGGTTTCTGGTCATCAAAGACTCTCTCAACAAGTTCTGGTTTAAAACTCCTCATCACTGTATCTATGAATGTGTAAACCTATCTTTACAGGTGAATCAGAATGGCAAGTTCTCCTGAGACTGCATAGCTCAGTGGAATTGGCACAAGTGTAATGCCTTAACACAAGGTGAGGAAGATTTGTCAATAAGGAGAGTCCACAATAGTGTTCAAATCAGAGAAGGCAAGATTTATTTAACAGTCTTAAGAGGTAACACTGAAGGATTCGCCACAAAGCGAGCTTTCACGGTTCCCTGACACGGAACAGTGTTTCGGCAGACTGTGTCGAGAAGGACCAATTGCCGAGCTGGGGCGACTTGAATGGCATGGCATCTCCCGACACAGTCTGTCGAAACACTGTTATGTGTCAGGGAACCGTGAAAGCTCGCTTTGTGGCGAAGCCTTCAGTGTTACCTCTTAAGACTGCTAAATAAATCTTGCCTTCATTGATTTGAACACTATGGTGGACTCTCCTGATTGGCAAACCTTCCTTTGATGTTTGGGATTCCCTGTTGTGGACGTTTGCGATATAACCTCCTTTGCTGTGCTTAACACAAGGTAAAACATTACCTTAGCAGAGGGACTGGACTAATCCTCTTTATCGCTATGGTGAAACTGTGAGTGTTCCTGTCCAGTAGGAAGAGCACTGGGATCATAGATAGGATTCTAGAGTTGGAGTTCTGGCAGGAGTAGGCTGCTTACTTCCTCCTGTTTAAGCATCGTCCCGGTACTAAGTAGGAGGAAGCACAGGAAGCAGATGAAAAAGAAATCTTGCCGGCGGTCAGGTTAGGGAAACGGATGCCCATTAATTGAGGGTCCATCTTCCTGACCAGTGGTGGTGAGCGGGTTAGGAAAGCGGACGCTTATTAATCGAGCGTCCATTTTTCTAACCAGCGCACAGCCACATCTCTTGGGCGCCCGATACAATGGATGCGCTAGGGATGCACAATTTATCCCTAGCCGCGTCCTTTTTAGTGTGGCGGCTCATTTGCCTATTGCATCAAGCGCCCCGGAGAGGTAATTATGTATGCATTCAAAAAGCATGTGTCCTGTTTGGACGTACTTCATTGCATCGGCCTGAATTGAAAGATTTCCAATAAAACTGGCTCTTCTGTGCATGCTGCATGATTGCAAAACTTTGTGCAAACGTAGCCCTTGGGCTGAGGCCCTCACTGAAAAGTCCACAGGCCACCCTCAAATCCATAGACTTGAGATATACAAACTTCCCTTTCTTTCTGTGTCTCTGATTTCCAAGATTCCCTGTTGGTGGGGGGAAGGGGGGCTATGGACTTCTCTCCAAGGCCTTGAGCATTGTTAAGATAGTCTTTGTATACAGCAGTAATAATAATGCTGGAAGCTGGTTTCCAACTTAACTTTAGTGACAACTGCTGATGGAATAGTGAAAATAGGGGTAGATTTTCAAAGGGTTACATGTGTTCAATGGCCGGCAAGCTGATTTTCAAAGGGAAACTCTCCGCAGAGATTCCCTTTTAAAAATCCTACAGCAGCTAGGGTCAAGGGGATTTTTTTTTAACCTGTAACCTTTGCAATTGTAACATATGCGGGTTACGCAACACATGGGGATTTAAAAATGAAATCCCCTTGCACACCTCAGCTGGCCGGTCCTAGGCCCACCCCTTCTCCCTGTAGAGGGGGAAGGGCAATTTTCAGAGGGGTTTTCCATGGATAAACACCTGTTTATTTACATAAATCCCTTTGAAAATTGTCCCCAAATAGAAGAAAAGACTTTGCTAACCTTTACTGCAGAATCTACCCATATTCTTCTGTAGGAAATGAGGGGGCGCTTTGGATATATAATACAATCTACATTGAAAGTACCCTCAAAAGGTATTTACTTACAGACTGGGATGAGAAATTAGTGAAAACATTGTATTATTTTATTTTAAAATGGATTTGCTTGAACTGGTGTCTGCTGATAAATTAGTAATAAGTCCCCAGGCAGTGAAGAAGCATCGTTAGAACAGTTAACCACTAAACAACTCGCAGGTACAGATATCAAGCAAATATTATGCAAGCTTGAGGATGTAATGCATTTTTACTAACATAAAATGTTTTGTGTCGGGCAACCACTGCAAAATTAGCTTAGCTTATCATCTAATTGTCAGCAGTCACCCAGTAAAAGGAGCTAAATTCCTGAAAATAGCAATATTAATGTTTCTTCGCAGTATGACTACTTTTGTTTTAATTCCTCAGTCTCCTTTCTCTTTTTTTTTTCTTGATCTAGCTTTATTTTGCTTCTTGTCAATTTACACTTTTTGGGGAGTCTCTTCCTATGGCCACACATCCCTTTTTATTTTTTTTAAACCCTCCTGAATCCATTCTTTCGATTTCCCATGCTTGAACAGCAGCAAAGGCATCCTAATGAAGGTCAGCACAGAGTCGCCTTATTCCTTGGATTCATGAACTGAATAGCAGGAATAGAAGAGGAGTGGAGAAAAAAAAAAAGGAGATATAAGGGCTACTATACTTTTTGTTAGAAAAGGAAATAAAGGAAAGAGGCAAAAAGAGGCCGCTATGGTTTTCTAAAGAAGTAGCTGAAAAAGGTAAGGGAGAGAGAGTTAGTGTTCATAAACTACAAGAGAACACAGAAAGAGGAAGACAGGCAACAATATCTGGAAAAGCTAAGAGAAAATGGGAAAGTAGCCAGGAAAGCAAAAATTCAAATGGAATACAATATAGCAGATATGGTAAACGGGGAGGCAAGATTTTTTAAAAATTAGATGTTAGTGATAGAAGGAAGTGCAAATGTGGCATTCTGAGAGGTGAAGGAGAAGAATATGTAGATGCTGATGAGGTAAAAGCGGAATTGCTTAACAAATATTTCTGTTAGGGTTCACTGTGGAAGAGCCAGGAGCAGGACCACATAAAATGAACTCAAATAAGATGGGATGTTAGGTAAATCTCAAATGATTTTCAGAAATGTGTGTTCTTCAGTAGCTAACTAAAATTAAACTAGATAAGGCAATGGGACCAGATGGGATGCATCTGAGAGCACTATGGGAACTTAGAGAAGCTACCAGAACTTAGAGAGCTACCAGAACTTAGAGAAGTTCTGGTAGCTCTACTGGCTGGCCTTTTCAATGCTTCTTTAGAGTTGGGAGTAGTTCCAAAGGACTGGAGATGGGCAGATGAGGTTCCTATTCATAAAAGTGGACATAAGGAGGGGGTTGGGAACTACAGAACAGCTAGTCTGACCTACGTAGTGAGAAAATGAATGGAATTGCTGTTAAAACAGAGGATAGTATAGATTCTGGAATCCAAGTAGGGATTATGCAGAAGAAAAAAATGTGTTTTGGTTCGTTTATTCGTTTTGTTGGGACCCCAATACGTTTAATTAGTTTCAAAGCAAAAAAAAAAAAATGTGTTTATTAGTTTGATTCGTTTTTCGTTTGCCATTAAAGTCAATGGGGGAAGTATTGCAGCCTATTTTTGGCTGCAGAATTGGTGTTTTCTTATCAATTCAGATGAAACTTTTGGGGAGCAGTCATCAGAAGGGGAAAAGAGCTCCAAGGTACTTAGACTGTGGCAAAGTGGCTCCAAAGTGGCATGAATAGCCCAAGGCACCGTAAAGGGGCAAAGGGGTACCAGGAGTGGCAAGAGTGCTTTAACAGAGGTGCAAAGCAGCAGTGAGAGTGTCATAAACACCCCACAGTTTCAAAAGAGGGCACCGATAACAGTTGCATAAATCCTCAAAGGCAGCACGAGAGGCAAAGTGGCACGACAAGTGGCATCAACATCCTACAGCACAGTGAAGGGGGAACATAGCAAGCAGAAAGGGTGTCAGAAAAAACCGCAAGGCACCGATAAAGGAACAAAGCAGCAGAAAGAGTAGCATCAACACACTGAGGAACCATGATCGTGGCAAGAACACCACAAGGAGTAGAATCATCTCGTGTATGGCAGCACGGTAGAGTGGCTGAAAGTTGATAGGGGCAAGACAGGCTGGCACAGTGGAGGTAGTCAGGTCCCTGTGGTGTTGATAGGAGCATGGAGGCAGGCACTGTGAAGGTAGTCAGGTCCCTGTGGTGCTGATAGGGGCATGACAGGCAGGCACAGTGGAGGTAGTCAGGTCCCTGGTGTTGATAGGGGCATGACAGGCAGGCACAGTGGAGGTAGTCAGGTCCCTGTGGTGTTGATAGGGGCATGACAGGCAGGCACAGTGTAGTCAGGTCCCTGGTGTTGATAGGGGCATGACAGGCAGGCACAGTGGAGGTAGTCAGGTCCCTGTGGTGTTGATAGGGGCATGACAGGCAGGCACAGTGTAGTCAGGTCCCTGTGGTGTTGATAAGGGCATGACAGGCAGGCACAGTGGAGGTAGTCAGGTCCCTGTGGTGTTGATAGGGGCATGACAGGCAGGCACAGTGGAAGTAGACAGGCCCTCTGGTGTTGATAGGGGCAAGACAGGCAAGTACAGTGGAGGTAGAGAGGTTAGACGAGTTAGCAAGTAAAGGTTTCTTACGCTCCTAGCTACTCTGCCTCCTCGGACTTACCAGGGGTACCCGCTCCTCAGGAGCCTCGTTTCTCTTTTGCCTTTCAGGTCGCAGTCTGGAACCGGTACTCGCTCCTCGAGGGTCCGTGTTCTCGGACCTGCTTCTGAATACCACTTCTGCCAGGAAGTCATCGCTGCCTACAACACCAGTGAGTTACCATCCTTCTCTCAGAGCTTTCCTTGGAACCAGGTACTCGTTCCTCGAGGGCCTAATCCATTTCAGCTCCTGGGCTGCTTCAAGAGACTATTGTGTGTTACCATCAAGGTTCTATTCCTGAACTCTGCATACCCTGCCTACTCACTATACTTAGTTTCTCTACAGCTCTGCCATCCTGGGATCGCTGTTCCAGTGCCTGAGGGACTACAGCCCAGCCGGGCGCTTCCAGCTCACTACTGCCACCTCTGGTGGTTCAATATACTGTTTAATAACAGAACTAATGTGTGTCTGTCTCCAAACTCTGAGCCTGACCGGTGGTCCCTCTCGGGATCTTCCCTCGGGGGCATGGTCATCTGCCACCTGCCCAAGGATCCACCCACAACAATAACAGGTAGCCCTTCTCTGTACCTTCTCCATCGCAATTATATCTTTTTTGAGATGCGGCGACCAGAAGTGTACACAGTATTCAAAGTGCGGTCTCACCATGGAGCGATACAGAGGCATTATGACATTTTCCACTTTATTCACCATTCCCTTTCTAATAATTCCCAACATTCTGTTTGCTTTTTTGACCGCTGCAGCACACTGAGCCGACAATTTTAAAGTATTATTCACTATGATGCCTAGATCTCTTTCTTGGTTTGTAGCACCTAATATGGAACCTAACATTGTGTAACTATAGCATGGGTTATTTTTCCCTATATGCATCACCTTGCACTTATCCACATTAAATTTCATCTGCCATTTTGATGCCCAATTTTCCAGTCTCACAAGGTCTTCCTGCAATTTATCACAATCTGCTTGTGATTTAACTACTCTGAACAATTTTGTATCATCTGCAAATTTGATTATCTCACTCATCGTATTTCTTTCCAGATCATTTATAAATATATTGAAAAGTAAGGGTCCGAATACAGATCCCTGAGGCACTCCACTGCCCACTCCCTTCCACTGAGAAAATGAATTCTAAATTGTCCGTTTAGAATTCATAAACCCAAAGGAGAAGTACAATATAGGGGGTGAAATTTTTCTAGTCACGAGAGAAGAGCAGGATCTGGGGATGGTTCTATCTTATGATCTTTAGGTGGCCAAACAGGGGGATAAAGCACTGGCAAAAGCCAGAAAGATGCCTGGCTGCATAGGGAAAGGAATGGTCAGCAGAAAAAGAGTGATGATATTGCCCCTGTTCTTGGTGAGACTTCATCTGGAATACTGTGTACAATTCTGGAGACCACACCTTCAAAAGGATATAAATCAGTTGGAGCTGGTCCAGAAGGTAGCTACTAAAATGGTCAGTGATCTTTGTTCTAAAGCTTATGGAGACAGATTTAAAGATCTAAATGTACACCCTAGAGAAAAGGCGAAATACCTCCAAAGTTGCCATGCATAGAAAGCAAACCTTTTTCAATGGAAAGGAGGCTCTAGAATGAGAGGTCATATGATGAAGATGAAAGAGGGTAGACTCATGAGTAATCTTAGGAAATTTTATTTATTTATTTATTTATCGAGTTTTATATACAGTCGTTCGGTTTCACCATCACTTTACAGAGAGGGTAGTATTGCATGTAACAGCATCCCACTGGAGGTGGTGGAGATGAATTTAAGAAATCATGGCATAAACAGAGGGATCTCTGAAGGAGTAATAGGAATTTTACAGCTAAATTAGTTAGGCAGATGGGCAAGCTAAATAGGATATATGGTCTTTTTCTGCTGTCATATTACTATGTTAGTAGAATCTTACGTGTTATTATTGTTATTACTGTTCCACCAGATACTAGGACAAAGGGGCTCACTGGGGTGTGTTAAGGCCAGATACCACTCATACCCCCAGCATTATTTCTTGAATGAGGGGGGGAGAGCCTTTCAAGGTCCCAGGCTTTCTTCAGAGGTCTTCTGCTTCTTCCAGTCAAATAAACACCCTGCAGACAGTCGATTGTTAAAAATAAATCATTTTACTGTTTACTTGACTGCAAATGAAAATTCACAGACAGTACACTTTAGAATAATGCGCTTCAGTACTGAAGTAAAATTCCAATAAATCACAGATAGGTTCATTGGTGAATCTGCATTCTCTGGCATTAGGTACTCTTAAAAAGGGACCAACTGTGGACACTTTCCCAATGGTACCTTCAAACCGGATGCAGGAAATCCTTCCCTGTAAAAGAAACTGGAAACTGAGAACGTCCTTCAACCACAACTCTGCAAGTAGACTTTCCAGTCTGGCAGTCCTCAATATGATTCCAATCAAAAATCCATTCTTCAGAACTCTTGGGTAATCTCCCATAGAGTTAGAGACGTGTGGGGCTAACTCTTCTCTTCCTTTGGATCACCTCTTGGTCCTTTTCACTTTCAAGGTCCTCCATAGATCCCAAAAAGTATCTCCAATGTTCTAGGGTCTGAGCACCCTACCCTTGGGGCCCAGTCTGAAGGAACAGAACACTTCCTCCTGGTGGACCTGAGGACTCCAACCTTGAGCCTAGGATGGAAAACCAGGGAACCAGAACATGAGGGAAAATGGGATCCTGAGTTTTGTTAAATGCAAACTCCCTGAAAGACACCTCCCACAAGGGAGTGTCAGGGACACACTATGCTACTTAACATACAGTGTCTGTGGCAACATTGATATAACTAGAAAGGGACACTTTGCTGGCACTATTATTATCATGACTTTAATATTGCACACCTAGGGACCTTCATTTTCAGTTTTTATTGTATTTTCTCTGGGAATTTCAATGTTGTAACAAAAAATAATCATGGAAAAATGAGTTTGTTATAACAAACGAGGAAAATCAATGGAAACGTCATTTTTCCACAGTGTTGAAATTCCCATGAAAAATAAAGGAAAACCTGAAAACGAAGATCCCTGTGCTCACTCGATGTAGGCAGCAGCACTGTACAGACACACATAATAGATAGTTCCTACTCCTTGGAGCTAACAATCTAGTCAAGACAGACAAACAACAAGAAACAAACTAAGAGGCTTTGAGCTAAGTTATCCTTTCTTCTCCTTACAACTCCAAAACAAGTGTTATATCCTTTAGCCAGAGGGGCAGCAGTCATATAAATTGAAATAAATTTGACATTAACTCTAACCCTTGAAACACAAAGCTAAGAATTTCAGAGAAGCATGCAGTAAGTGCTTGCTCTTCACACAGGGATCCCTCAATGTAACCCCTGGGCGGGACAGATCCTTTTACATGCACCCAGGGGCTCATAGGAAAAAGGAAAAAAAGAGGGAGATCCTTTCTGCAGAACACGCCTCCAATTTCCCTCAGTCTTTCCTTCACCCCATCAGATAGCTGTCTTCTCCGAGTCCCAGGATTCCAATTGTGGGGACAAACAATAATTCTTACACCTGGCCTTTTGCAATACTATCCCTTTCTCTGATCTTGATGTAAAGCACTACTAACTAACACTGTCTCTGCATCCAATAAACACACAATGAGAAGAACGGTGGTTTCCAACTTCTGACTGAATGCTGTTTAGCCTTCAATTCATTTCTTAGTTCAAGCTCAATAAATGATTAGACAGCAGAAAGATATAATGAACTTGTGACTTCACTTCTTTTGTAAAGTCTCCACTTTTCTGGAATCCCTTTATTTACACTGAATTCCTTCTGTTCTCCAATCCCTTCAACTCTTCTTAGATTGAAATTAGTTCAAACCTTCTTCAAGCCCCAATTTAATTTTTAGATCTTCCCTCTGAAGGTGGTTAAAATATACATAATGCCATAATTTATCAGTACTCGGTCCCAGATTTCATACCCTTCCAGAATCCTCTTTAAATACCTTAACCCTTATGCAGTGCCAGCTGGGCACCTCTCACCCCCTCTGTGTAACCCTTATTATAGCAGCAAGAAAGTTCTTGTCACCTTTACTTTACATCCATGGGGATCCCTTCTTCCGATGAATCTCTCCACATCTCTGTTTCTTTCAGGGTGAAAGACTCCAAGCTCTCAATAGTTTGGTTACTGAGTCCCAGGAACCAAGGAGCAAAAATATTACTTGAACCCAAAAAAGGGGAAACAATCAAGCAAGAAGCAGGAAGGGTGGAGATAGTGCAAAAAGACAGTTAAATTAAAAAATGTCATTCCCCTGCATCAGTCACCAGACAGCTTTATCCTCTGGAGGAGAGATAGAGGTCTGCCAGACTCTTCCCTAACACGCGATCTACCCTTACACAGCAGATGCCCCAATCCACTGCGAGGGGGTACAGAGGGAATCCTCAAAAATTGCCCTAAAAGAGTCCAAAACAATCTTAAAGGTTGGATAGATTTATCAAGGGGAGGCTGACCCCTAAATGGGAAAACTTCCTTACGTCTTTCCCATAACATAGTAAAAATTAGCCAAGCAAGAGACAGAAAGAGTAACTAAAAATGCACAACTGCTCAACTCAAGTTCCAACTAAACATGCAGAAGGATAGAGGATGCTTGGATAAACAGCTAGGTCACCCCATCTGCTGTCCCCACGTAGGGGGAAGCAAAACCCAAACCTCTTCTGCTTATTTCTACACAGAACCTCCCCAGTAAATGAGTGCACTTCTTTTAGTTAGGGAAACCAAAGATTTCCGACAGGGTGAAACTGCAGGAAATCAGGGCTCTGTCCCAGAATCAATCTCAGGATATGGGGTGGCTGAGCGAGGGGTTAGGACACCCCATGAAGGCAAAAATAATGGTCTCCTGCCTTGGGGCCCAGACTTTCTAAGGTTTATTTATTTTATTTATTTAGGATTTTTTATATACCAAAGTATAGCATTCTGCCTTCACTCCGGTTTACTAGCTTATGTTAAAGCAGTTAAAAAGAAATGAAATTCCACCCAAAAAATAATAAAAAAAAAAAAAGACTGAAAGCAAAGAATAATGGAGCAAATCCCCAAAATTAGTAATTCTAGAGACAGGCTGGGGAAAGCCCTCTTTCCATTCTCATTTCCTCGGGGCTACAGAATGCAAATCAGAGCCAAACTTATCTTAAAATGTTTGTTTTTTTTTCTGTTTTTGCAATGACTTACAACTTGTTAGATAATATGTCAGCAGCAGTGCTCTGGGTGGAAATATAGTGCAGACCATTTATAACTGTATTGATTCTGGAGAAAACTGGATTCTTTTTATCAGGATGTGATACCATTTATTGAATCAACCTGAGAGTTAATAACATCATTAATAACACCTTATCTTGGTCTAATGAAAGCGATGCTAACCGCAAAGAAGCCGAGTGTAGGGAAATGGAAGCTCCTCTGTAGATTGTAAATATTTTGGGCTGCATTAAGGCTTTGCTTACCCTTGTTTTTAAGTAAATACCATACATTTTGCTAAACTAAATTTATTAGTAAAGAAAATAAAAACATATTTTAAAAATGGGTTTCTTATTATGGTTTTATTCTACACTTCATATTTTATTTTTTTTTTTATTCTGCTTGTAACTTTTTTCTAGCTGTTCTTGTAAACTCATCAGTGATATTTCTGAGGTTGCTCAACTTCAAAATATTGTTCTCAATTGACCTTGATATCTTTGTCAGCTGTCCCTTTTCCCATTAGCTAAAGGGGCCCTACATATGTGCCTGCATATAATGCATCATGTTCCTTCTACTTTACCTGCAATGTGTGCTTTCATGTTAGCTCTGACAATAGTCTGGGTTACATGTAAAGCATGCATAGTTGTAGCACCTGGGAGATGAAAAAAAGGACACCATTAGTTGTTCACTTTCATGCCTTTTTTTGCTTAATATGATATCTGTATTTGCTCTCTGTAGGTAATGCTGAGCTGAATGCCCGTATCTTAGCCCTGCCTCAAATCTTGAACTTTGAAACACTTGGCCAGTGTTGGGATTGATTACCACTTGGATGAGCACCTTAAGGCAAATATTTTGTCATAACATCCCACAAGGTTTTAAAAAATCTTGCAGGATATTGTGACGTGTATGAGATGTTTGTCTTTATAGCAGACTTGTATCTACTTATGTTTATGAAATATTGCTGCCTTCTGATAAATCTTTAAACATAATTGGAATGTTTTCAAAACTATATATACAGTATATGGTTTAGCAAGTGTTTGAAGTCATTGTTTAAAATATTAAAAGTATTACAGCTGTAGCAGACTATTTTGAAATCTATTGCCAAGTATTATTGATCAATAAAAGTATAAATACCATGGCTCAGACCTGTTTGCCCATCAATGTTAACTTTGGTTCCAGTCAAAAAAGTCAGTTCTGACTATACCATTGGGCTGCACTGGCTCCATGTAGGAAAGCAGGATTCCATCTGGAGCAGGATTCTGTGTCAGTGGCTATCCCCTGTCTCAGCTGCAATTTAGTGGCAGCACAGCAATGTGTGCGGTCTTGACCAGGGCTTAATATTACTTTTTTAAGTCATGGATGAAACTGGAGAAGAGCTGGCAATATATGGATCACTTCTGATCCCCCCTCCCCTAGAGTAGGTAAACGAGCCTGGGGATCCATAAAAGCAACAGAGGGGTAGCAGGCATCCAATAAGAAAGTGAGGGGGAAGGGGGGGGGGGGGAGCATGAGAAGCAGAGATAAATACAGTCACAGAAATGGATGGGGTGAGCCTGAAAAAAGTGCCTGTGCAGTGATAATGAGGTTTTTATTTAAAGTGGGTGGACTGAGCTCTGAAAGGGCCAACTGGCTAAGGAGCCAATGAGTCTCCTGGAGATTAGGGGTACTGAGAAGAGATAGGAATGGGAAAGAGAAGGGGGCTACTATAATTTGGAGAAAGTGACAGCAAGTGAGAACTTTACATGATGATGTGGCAGTACTGGACAGCATGCATTCTCTGAACAAGCACATGTGCAGTAGTGCAACAGCAGAATGTGTATATGTGTTAGAGAGAGAGAGAGAACAGGCTCTCTCTCTCTCTCTCTCTCTCTCTCTCTCTCTCTCTGGCATATAAATTTTCCTTGATATGAAAATCTGAGGTATGTGAAGGAGCATGTGTGTGTCTGTCAGTGTGTATGTGCCAATATATTTTCCTCAGTCTGTGTGACTGAGCATGTATCTGCAAGAGTATGTGTGTATGTGTATGCCTTTGTATCTGAGAGAGGAAGACTGTATGTCTTTTTGTGTCTCAAAAAAGAAGAGTGTGTGTGTGTGTGTGTCTGTGTCTGTGTCTTTGTGTCAGTGTATATGTATAAATAAAGCTTCCTCAATCTGAGTCTGTGTAACTGAGCTTGTGTTGTAGAACTGCTAAGGAGTTAGCAATCTGTTGTAAATCTGATGCCTGATGGGCAGAGCAATCAGATAGGAGGAGCAATCTGTTACGAATCTGCTATAGACTAGCAGTCTGTTATCGATTCCCCTTCAGAGGGGTGGAGTAGTAATCTGTAGTAGAGCGACTCCTGTTGAAGGGAGAAGTAATTGCAGTCTATTAGGAACTCCGTGAGGAGTTAGCAATTTTGTTATGAACTAGCTCCTATGGAAGGAGGAGGTAGCAGTCTGATATGCTCAGTTCCTGTAGAGGAAGTAGTAAACAATCTGTTAGGGTTAAGACTGCGGAGTAGCAATCTATTATGAAACTGTTGCTGAAGACTCCTGATGGAGAAAGTAGCAATCTGTTACCAGGCGGAGAGATTGGAGAGGGCACTCAGCTGTAGAGGAATGTAGATAGGTGGGTCCTTGGGCCTGTGGCAGATGACTGCACCCCCAGGAGGATATCCTGAGAGGGACCACCAGCTAGGCTGGTGTATGGAGACAGACAAAGATAGTTCTTTTATTAGACAGGTTAGTAGAACCACCAGAGGTGGCAGTAGTGAGCAGATATGCCCGGCAGGGCTGAAGTCCCTCAGGTACTGGAACAGCGATCCCAGGCTTGAGCTGTTCAGAAACTATAGATAGTGAGTAGACAGGGTATGCTGTGTTCATAGCCAGAACTAGATGACAAAACTCACATAAGGTCTTTAGAAAGCTCAGTAGCTGGAAAGGGTTAGGCCCTCGAGGAGCGAGTACCTGGTTCCAGGGAAAGCTCTGAGAGAGCGGTGGTAACTCACAAATGTCTGTATCTGTGATAGCTTCCAGACAGTAGAGAACCTTCAGAGTGTTCAGGAACATGGGCCCTCGAGGAGCGAGTACCGGTTCCTATTGGCAATTTGAAATAAAGAAAAGAGAGCGAGGCCCCCGAGGAGCGGGTACCCCTGGTAAGTCCGAGGAGGCAGAGTAGCTTAGGTAGCGAAACCCTTGGTAACTCGATGTGTTAGCAAATACTGAGACCTTTTATATTGGAAGCGGATGACATCATCTCAGGGGGACGCCCCCGAGGTTTGCGCCCTTACTGGTACATCAATCGGAGTGCACGCTCGCATCCTCCGTCATCAGGAACATGGCGGATCCACAGCGTCGTGCCGGTCCAGGGACGCCAGAGAGAGACGGCAAGAAGAAGCCGTGGCAGCTAACCATCCATCAGACCCGGAGGGAGTTGCCACAGTGGTAAAAAGGGCAGAGTGAGGGTGTCGAGCAGCGACGGACGCAACAGCTTGTGTGTCTGTATTGTGTCTAAGCCACTGGGTAGCAGTACGGTTATCTCATTATATGGAAACTGGTTCAAGAACTGATTGGTTGGTGAGAGACTTTAAAATCAGGCCAAGAAATCAGGATGAATATAAATATATATGTATGTATATGAGAGATGTAACTAGACTTGGTGGGTGGATAGGAGCCAACCAATTGCAAGGATGGAAAGGGGAATGCATTTCAGTTTGCTCATCCTTGGTCTAGGGTGTGCTCTATTTCTTGGTTATTTAGGACAAATGTGAAATTTGTGTTGGAGATTGTTTTGGCTCAGTTCTACCAATAGATGCATATGCATTCCAAGTCATATGATGTACCTCTCACTGGTTGCTTGGCATGTTTTAGAGAGCTGTTGAAGCTCATGCTGTGCAGAAAGTGCAGGAGGGAATCGGATCGATATCCCGTGGGTTGGGTTTGAAAAATCCCCTGGCCTGATATTTCCCCACAGTCCATTCCTGCTCCTGCTACTGGGTAGTTAGGAATGAAGGCTCATGATGTCAGATCCCAGCACTGGTTCTGATTGAGGTAGAAGTCCAAAGAAACAGGAAGAAACTGCAAGATCAAAAAAAAAAGTTATGCTTTATTTTTTTTTTGTTTCTCCTTCTGAGAAAGTTGTTCCTGAGTGGTATCTGGAAGTTCATTCTCAGCATGTCTTGATGGGGTAAGGGGCTTCCTTCTAGTTCTCTAGGGCCTTTCATCCCTTTTCAGTTTGGTCATCCAAAGGAGGACCAGCATTTCATTATAAGGGCTAAAAAAAAAAAAGGCAAATAGAACCTAGGAAGGGGAAATCATGATAATAAACAAGGCATAGAATTTAGCTTCCTAAAGGGCCATCAGTTCCACGCCAGCATATACCCCACTTTAGTAGAAAGCCTGGACTGGAAGACTGAGGCCCTTAAGACAAAAGACATCACAGAACAAGAAAACAACACGAGGAATAAAGATTTAAAGTATAAAACATATGAAACAATAAAACTAAAATTGAGAGAAGAGAAAAGAACGGCAATGTAACAAAACACTGAACAGGTTATGTACAGCACCAAAGATTGGTTGGTTCCTATCCACCCACCAAGTCTAGTTACATCTCTCATATACATACATATATATTAGGGATGTGAATCGTTTTTTGACGATTTAAAATATCGTCCGATATATTTTAAATCGTCAAAAATCGTTAGAGCCGCGATACAATAACAATTCCCCCGATTTATCGTCAAAAAATCGTAAATCAGGGGAAGGGGGAGGGGAAGGGGGAGGGGAAGGGGGAGGGCGGGAAAACCGGTACACTAAAACAACCCTAAAACCCACCCCGACCCTTTAAAATAAATCCCCCACCCTCCCGAACCCCCCCAAAATGCCTTAAATTACCTGGGGTCCAGAGGAAGGATCCTGGTGTGATCTTTTACTCTCGGACCTCCGGTGCATTGTAGAAATGGCGCCGGCGCTACCTTTGACCTGTCATATGACAGGTCAAAGGTAGCGCCGGCGCCATTTTGTTTTTTTGTCCCCCGATGGCAGGAGCGTAGGAGATCGCTCCCGGACCCCCGCTGGACCCCCAGGGACTTTTGGCCAGCTTGGGGGGGCCTCCTGACCCCCACAAGACTTGCCAAAAGTCCAGCGGGGGTCCAGGAATGACTTCCTGCACGCGAATCGTTTTTCCGTACGGAAAAACGATTCGCGGCAGGAGATCGCTCCTGGACCCCCGCTGGACCCCCAGGGACTTTTGGCCAGCTTGGGGGGGCCTCCTGTCCCCACAAGACTTGCCAAAAGTCCAGCGGGGGTCCGGAACGACCTCCTGCAGTCGAATCGTGTTGCCTGGGTCAAGAAAGCCCCCTTGGGGTGAAGGATAGTCATGGGAGCAGTGCATCGGGGAGTAGGAGTGGTGTAGCCCAAGGTCATCTCCCCACTGATGCCTAGGCTCTGGAGTTTCCCGGCCTCTCGGGACATTGTGCCAGCATGTGCTCTTTGCCGGCGTAGTAGAGGCACAATCCTAAAGAGCGCCTTCATAGTTTCTCCTCGGGAGTAAGTTGGCTACGGCCGAACTGTGTTGGTTCTTCTCCTTGTGTTTGGCCTGCATCAGTAGCTGGCAGCAGCATCTGGGGCAGGGAGAAGGATGGTGCTAGGGGCACGGTTCTCCGGGCAGGCCGGACTTCACGGAGACATTGCTGGATAAGGCGGTCAATACGCCTGGAGAGATCAATGAGGCCCTCCAAGTCTTCAGGGCGGCCAGTTCATCCTTTATCTTAGGAGACAGTCCCTCCAAGAAGATGTTCCTTAGGCTATCCTCTCACCACCCTAGTTCTGATGCTAAGATGCAGAATTCCACCGTGTAATCTGCCAACGGCTACGGCCCCTGGCGAAGATGGAGGAGGTTGGAGGCCGCCATGCTCTGTCACCCAGGCTCATCGAAGACCTGTTTGAAGGTCTATACAAACCATGGAAGGTCTTGGAGTAGCAGATCTACGGCTTTCCCACAAAGGGGAGGCTCAGGCCAGGGCCTTCCCATCTAGGAGTGATAAGATGAAGCAAACTGGGACAGCAGCAGGGAAAAATGCATAAAGCAGTGATTTAGAAATCCCTGACACTGCCGTGGATCCCCTGCGTAGCACGGGGTAGCAGGTAGGTGGAGGGCAGCAGAGGGTGTAGGTGGCACCGCTAGAACAGGGGGATGAGCGCTGGATGCTGGGATGGCATCTAGTTGGTGCCTCTCTGCTGTGGAGGCCAGCATGTCCAGGCATTGTTGTTGCTGCTGGAGTCTCTGGGCCAGTCCTGGGATGGCCTGCAGGCTGGTCAGGTCTGCTGGGTCCATGGCCTCAGCAAACTGTAAGAAGATGGACCCTTGAGCCGAGACGAGGTTGGCACTACCACCAGGAGAGGGCTCCTGGTGGTCCTCATCGTCGGGAGGTGGAACAGGCAGAGATGACCCCAATGGAGCTTCACCTATACCAGCCTTCGTTCCCTGCAGGTTGAGCCCTGGGAACCGGAGCCAGCAGGACTTAGGTGGGGGTCTCTCAAGGTGAGAAACCAGGGGAAGAGACTGAAGCAGCATCGGGCAGGCAGAAGTCGAGGCGGGCAGCAGACAGACGGAACCAGGAACAGGCCAGAGGTCAGGACGGGCAGCAAGCAGGATGAAGACGGAGAAGCAGGCTGGAGGTCAGGGCAGGTGGAGGTCACTCAGATTACCAGGCAGAGGTCAGGCAGGCGGAGGTCACACAGAGTTGGAATACCAGGCAGAGGTCACTCAGAGTTGGAATACCAGGCGGAGGTCAGATCCAGGAGGTCAGTCCAGAAGGGCAAGGAGCAGGGAGGCAGGCATGGAAATCAAGTAGCAGACAGGAACGCTGGAACAGGAATCATAGCAGGAATGCTGGATATGCACTCTAACAGAGCAGGACCCGTTGCTGAGGCGAAGTGGAAGAGGAAGGACCAGGTATAAATACCCAGGGTGTCTGACGTTATCTCATTGCACCGAGAGGGTTTTTCCCGCTGCTGGGCCTTTAAATACGCTGATGTGGCGCGTGTGCGCACCTAGGGAGTCGGACCAAGAGCAGAGCATCGGCGTGGTTTCACTGCGAGAGTAGGCCATGGTCGCAGCCTCCGCTGAGGAGAACCAGCAGGAGAGGTCGGCGTGGGCTTCCTGCCCATCCAGGTGAGAGGCCCCGATTGTGGTCTCCTACAGGCAGGGACCCTAACAGCTGACTTTCTTTTTACCCTTTCTAATTCTGATATATCTTTTTTGAGATGTAGTGACCAGAACTGCATAAAATACTCAAGATGAGATCGCACCATGGAGCAATTCAGAGACATTATGATATTCTCTGTTTTATTCTCCATTCCTTTCCTAATAATTCTTAGCATTCTATTTGATTTATTGGCTGCAGCTGCACACTGAGCAAAGGATTTCAATATAGTATCAATGATGATGCCTAGATCCTTTTCCTGAAGGGTGACTCCTAATGTGGAACCTTGCATTGTGTAGCTATAATTTGGGTTACTCTTCCCTAAGTGCATCACTTTGCCCTTGACCAAATGAAATTTCATTTGCCATTTGCATGCCCAGTCTCCCAGTTTTGCAAGGTCTCTTGCTATTTCTCACAATCCTCTTGTGATTTAACAACTTTGAATAATTTTGTGACATCAGCAAATATGATCGCCTCACTCGTTCCCATTTTCAGGTCATTTATAAATATGTTAAAAAGCAGTGGTCCCAGAACAGATCTCTGGGACATTCCACTATTCACCTTTCTCCACTGGGACAATTTATCATTTAGCCCTTCTCTCTGTTTTCTACTTTTAACCAATTCCCAATCCACAATAGGATACTGCCCCCTATCCCATTATTTTTTAATTTCCTAAGAATTCTCTTATGAGGGACTTTGTCAAATGCTTTCTGGAAATCCAGATACACTATATCAACTGGCTCACCTTTATCCACATTTATTTGCACCCTCAAAAAATGTAGCAGATTGGTGAAGCAAGACTTCCCTTAACTAAATCCATGTTGGCTTTGTCCCATTAAACTATGTCTATCTATATGTTCAGTCATTTTGTATTTAGGATAGTTTTTACCATTTTGCCAGGAATAGATGTCAGACTCACTGGTCTGTAGTTTCCTAGGTCACGCCTTGATCTCTTTTTAAAAATTGGTGTTACATTGGCAACCCTTCGGTCTTCAGATACCGCAGATGATTTTAATGATAGTTTACAAATTACCAATAGCAGGTCTGCAATTTCATTTTTCAGTTCTTTTAGCACTCTGGGATGTATACCATCTGGTCCAGGTGAATTGCTACTCTTAGGGCCCAGATTCATTAAGGCTTTTCTCCCATTTTGTGTCTATGGGAAAAACTCTTGGTGAATCGGGTATTTAATTTGTGAATTTGCCCTATTTCATCTTCTAGCTACACTGAGGGGTAGATTTTTAAACCTGTGTGCAGGCGTACATGTGCGCGCGCTACCCGGCACGCGCACATGTACGCCCAATTTTACAATTGTGCACCTTGCGCGCGCTGAGCCTACGCCGAGCCGTGTTGCCTTCCCCCGTTCCCTCCTCAGAGGGAATTTCCCTACCCTCCCACCTTCCCTTCCCCTACCTCCCCCACCCTTTCCCCCCTACCTTTTTGTTCTTTTCTTTTTTGTTTTAAAACGTACTTCAGCCCTGGGGCTGAAGTAAGATGTGCAAGCCGGCCAACTGCTGGTGCACGATCCCCGCACAGCGGCAAATGGCCGCTGTGCGGGGAGCCTCTCACCCCGCCCCGCCCTCTCCCCGCCCCTTTTTGCAAGCCCCGGGACTTACATGCGTCCCGGGGCTTTACGTGCGTCACCAGGGCTTTTGAAAATAGGCCCGGCACGTGTAACCTTTTGAAAATCCGGTCCTGAGATTTGTTTCAGACTTAGTTTTTGGGTACTTGCCAGGTTCTTATGGCCTGGATTGGCCACTGTTGGAAACAGGATGCTGGGCTTGATGGACCCTTGGTCTGACCCAGTATGGCATTTTCTTATGTTCTTATGTTCTTATGTTCTCTGAATCATCACTTTTGAATATAATTTCTGGCATGGGTATCCCTTTTACATCTTCCTCAGTGAATACTGAAGCAAAGAATTCATTTAGTCTCTCTACTGTGGCTTTGTCATCTCTAAGTGCCCCTTTTACCTCTTGATAATCCAATGGTCTAACTGACTCCCTCACAGATTTTTACTTCAAATGTACCTGAAAAAGGTTTTATTATGAGTTTTTGCTTCCACGGTAAGCTTCTTTTCAAATTCTCTATCTTCCTTATCAATGCTTTGTATCTACCTTGCTAGTACTTATGCTATTTCCTGTTTTCTTTATTCAGATCCCTTTTCCATTTCTTGAAAGATGTTTTTAGCTATTATAGCTTCTCTCACCTCACCTTTTATGTTGTGATTCTGCCCTTGTGGGCAGCCTCTTACCTTCTCTCTGCCTTCCCCACGGCCTGGAGGCCACAGTCCCCAGTCTTCCTTACCGCTGAAGCCACTCCTCAGTCTGCCCTCTGCAGCTTGAGAGCTGCCGACAACGCTGGGCCTGTTCCTCGGCCCCGCCCTGCTCTTCGGCGTTAGCAGCAGAATGGCTGTTGGCCATGGTCCTGCACAACTTTCTGCTTCCTGTTCCTAAGGCGCGAGCCATGCCCAAGATTTAAAGGGCCCGCAGCTGGATATGCCCCGGGCCCCACCTGATGACTGTTTCCTGTCTCAGCCCTATAAAAGGGCTTCTTCAACACTTCTGCCTTGCCTTGCATTGGAGTTCTTCGCTCCTGGGAGTCTTGTCTTCTAGTGCTCCATCAGGTCTTCGTTCTTCGTTGGAGCTCCATGTCTTGTCTTGCTTCCTGAGTCTTCATGGTTTCCTGATGTTCCATGTCTTCATGTTCCGAGGTTCCTAGTCCAGGCTTTCTGATGTTTCACTCCCTGATTTTCCAGATTTCCTGATGTTCCAGACTTCCTCATGTTCCGAGGTTCCTTTCCTCCTTCGCTTGTCCCGAGGCCTCTTGACCCTCCAGCTCCGCTGCTTCTCTTGATGACACCTTGTTGGGTAAATCCATCTCGTTGGTTCCTGTCCTCGTTCATTGGAGTCTCGTCTCTGCTGGATTCCCTTCCTGCGCTTTGTCCCGCTCTCCGCATGCTCCGTGACCAGCCTCTCCATGTTGTGTATGGCGCGTTACAGGGACAGGGTGGTCCGTGACCAGCCCATTGGGTCCGCCCATGTCGGGTGGCTGTGTAGGGTGCCCTGAGAGATAGTGCCAATGTCTGCACCTCCCCAGCTCCTCGCCTCGTCGAGAGACTTCCAAGCTCCTCATCCAGATCCAGAGTCTTCTCATCCATGTTTTGAGTCTTCTGTGTCACAAAGCCTCCATCTGCCCTCTTCCTCAGTCTGGCCTGCTGCTTCTTGCAGATACCCAGCGGCAGGTCCGAAAGGGCTGGGAACGGTCGGAGGACTGTTCAAATACCAACATAATTTTGTTGGCTTCCAGAAGCATGCAGGTCCGGCAAAGGGTTAGACTTTGGCTTTACCCATGCTTGGACACATCTCGCCAACCCTCGGTGCTGTCTTGGATTCTTCTGGGATCGTGCTGAGACCCAAGGGCACACAATCCCCTCAAGAGGGGATTGCTCTCCTAGTGTTCTCATAACATTTTAATCATGCCAATAATCATTTAGCCTTCCTTCCACCTTTTTTAATGCATGCAATACATCTAGTCTGGGCATCCAAGATGGTATTTTTAAACATCCATGCCTGATGTAAACTCTTAACGTTTGCAGCTGGGGAGGAGGGGGGGGGGTGTAGGGAGGTGGCCTATAGGTTTGAATGTTAATGGGGTAGGGAGAGCAAATGGCTAAAGGTTCACCAATGGTGTCTAATACCCTTGCACTATGCAACCTCAGGTCAGTACTTTCCCTGCAGGTCAACAACAGTAACAGTGTCATTGTTTTGCACCTGCTCAACCATAAAAATAGAGACAGTTTTAGGACGATGGGTCATATGGAACTTATCAGATTTGCTGAAAGAGGCAAGCTCTGGGACACTCCCACAGAGAATAATGTGCCATGTACCACCCACCCTCATCTGTTTAGAAAGACTGATAATCAGCAGACCTTTTTTCCAGACTGCTTTCTAAAACATCCTCAGCTTCCCTGCCAGCTCATGCTAAAGACATTTATGTCCTAAGGCTGTCCCAAATCAGTGTGTTCCCTAGCAGCTCCTACAAAGCTTAATAACAATTCCTAGCTGATAATGATCTCTCTTTTAAGTTTGCTACATGCACAATATAGTCCTTTCCTTTGGCAAACACTGCACACTGTGTGTGCTGGAAATAGGAGCTGTTTCTTTGGTCCTGGGCAGGCCCTGGCACTTTTGTCTTGTGTTAAAGTACAAAGATAAGGAAAATAATAACTCAGTTTCATAGTCACATAGTTGATTAGGTTGGAAGTAGACCAGAGGTCCAAGTCCAAATTTCTAACAGTTGCCTAACTGCTGTCTGTAGATAGAAATTCAGGGGAAGGCCAATTCTCTAATATGGAAAAGAACATTACTTACTCCAAGTATGATGATCAGCAAAATCATCATAAACCACCTATCTCTTTCTCTTCTGAAAACTGTTCATTTGAAGTTAATTAATATTGTAAATATAATCATCTCTGTTGGCAAAATCTTCCACAATGGTGAATAGAGAACCCCTTCCTCTGAAGGTAGTGAATTCAATTTACCCTTAGCTTTAGAGTCTATGCCTTTGTCTATTGGTTGTTCCTGGAGTGAAAACATTGTCTAGACATTCTTGTAGGGCTCAATGACATATTCGTACAATGTAAGATGATCTGCCTCGCATGTCATTTAGCTAATGAAAATAATCTTAGTTTCGACAACTTTTTATATATTTATTTATTTATTTGAAATACTTGTATATCACTTAGATTTCCTAAGTGGTTTACAATAAAAGATTATCATCTGTAGGTCACTCATAGTGGTTGGGCGTACCCTGTGAAATGCCCTTCCTGAGGCATTATGTGCCTGGGGGGATATAAATGTTTAGGAAGCTTCTTAAGACTCATCTGTTTAAGCAGGCCTTCTCACATGGGATCTAATGCACTGTTTGTTTAATTTTTAAATGTTATTTTAATGTTTTATTTGTTGTGTTTTGCTTAATTTATTAAATGTATTTTAGTGCTTTTTAATTATTGTAAACCACTTAGTACATTTTTGTTCTAAGTGGTAAAGAAAATGTTTAAAATAAATAAATATGTCCCCTTTATTAAAGTGGTAACCATTTTTGTACTTTTCTAACACGTGGACATTCTTTTTGAAGATGTACCTCTAAAACTGAGCCCTGCACTTCATATATGAGCTGAGAAGAGTCTTATACAATGGCATCTGTATCATTTCCTCCATAAACCTGTATGCACCCAATTAGGGGTGCTTGACGTTTCACACTTCATTCACAATTTAATATCAACATATATGTGCCCTGGTCTTTTTACCTGGTATTATTATTAGGTATCAAAGCATTTTGCACTTGTCTATTTTTGTGCTCCATGCCCATCCCCTACACTTGCTGGCATTAAGTCCCATCCGCCACTTCTCTGCCTACAGCCAGTCATTTTCTGTATCTGACTTGGAATCTCCATGTTCAGAGAGCGTCCTCCAGTCTTTGGGAAAGTTCTCAGCTTCTCTAGACCTGGGCTGTCATTGTAGAAGCAGCGTGGACGTGGTGCCACCGGAAATGTGCAAGCAGCCTCAGGAGGCAGGCAGGAATTGCATCTCTTTCCGGTGGCTTGCTGGGTCTCAGCATAAATGCTTGAGACTGGTAGGGCTGTGAAAGGAGTTCAGAACAGCAGCACAGGGTCCACAGGTGTTCATGCTGCACCACCGGATCAGAAGCCTTACCCTGGGAGAATGAAGAGGGTGGGAAGGAGAGAAAGTGAAAGGGGGAGAAAGCGTGAACGAAGCATGTGGGGAGGGGAGTGAGGGAGGTAGAAATGAGGAGGGGAGGGAAAGAAGAGGGGAGAAAAACAGGAGAGAGAGAGAGTCACCACAAAGAGAAGAGCCAGGGCTCTGTAGATATGGTGAAAGGAAAAGTGAGGAGCAGACCAAGAGAGACGAGATGTTGTGGAGCTGAACGAGCAGAACATATAGTAATAGGGAAGTAGATAAGGAGAAAGGGATAGAAAATCAAGGTTGTAAATTGGTGCTCTGACTTGTTTTCTTGGCCTGCCAGTCTTCCACTTTTCTGGGCTTCCAGCTCAGTTGGCCCTGGCCTTCATTTACAACTACTCAGGCAGTTGTGGGGCAAAGGGAAGAGGGAATGGCTCCCCTAGTTTATAGCCCACTTCATAGCCCAGTGACAGTCCTTAGCCAGGGGCCACAGTTCCATTCAGCAGCTGATCCATGTGCACCCCAAGTTTGGCCAGTAGGTGGCACTGTTAAATGATAACTGAGGCTCCCTCCCTGCCAGAGGTAGTGAACGCCACCTCCACAGCATCCCTAGCCCCAGCTGGCCTATGTGCAGAAGCCAGGCCCAGGAATTGAACCTGGTTCTGCTGCTGAGCTACTGTGCCTGCCCTATCATTATTTTCCAATAAATAACAATGCCAGAAATGATCACGTAGGTGCCCATGCAGCTTTCCAGCAGGTGCTTGCCATCAACACGGTAAGCAAGGAATCAAGAAATGATCCAGCTTGCTAGTGGCACCTACCTGTATGAAAGATGTCTTGATACCTGGACTGATTTGTGGCACTATTAAATGTACCAGAAAATGCTGAGTGTATTCTCCTTCTGCTAAACTAAAAGTGAGCAAAATACATTGTCCTTCCTTCTGTAAAATCAGTCCTGCAGTGTATTTACAGTATGATGTAGTCTGATATGTGCGTATTGCTGCAGATTTAGCTCAGTGACAGCCACGGCTTAGCTTACATATATTTTATCTTTTGTGCAGATGAAATTTTGTTTCAAAATCCAGGGCATTTTCTGCCTTAGTTGATATGTGCTGGGATTCTTGGGCCTAGAGCTGTACATTAGGAACTGTTCCCCAATTTAGCATTTTATAGAAACAGATCTCAGCTTGAGGGTGGTGCATAAAAAAGAACAGCGGTTCCCCTATGACATTGCCACGGTAATAAAATCCATCCTCCTCTGGAAATGAGGGTTTGAAAAATCCACTCCCTCAGCTGCAGAGATCCTGTTTTCAAAGTGGGGTTCTCCCATCCTATGTCTCTGGAAAAAAGCATACTTGCAAATAGGCCCTTGTTTCTGGGCAGGAAGGAAGAGCACAGAAGCTTGCAGCTGAGACTCAGAGAAGAGACGACTGAGGGGGGATATGATAGAAGTGTTTAAAATCATGAGAGGTCTAGAACGGGTAGATGTGAATCGGTTATTTACTCTTTCGGATAGTAGAAAGACTAGGGGGCACTCCATGAAGTTAGCATGGGGCACATTTAAAACTAATCAGAGAAAGTTCTTTTTCACTCAACGCACAATTAAACTCTGGAATTTGTTGCCAGAGGATGTGGTTAGTGCAGTTAGTGTAGCTGGGTTCAAAAAAGGATTGGATAAGTTCTTGGAGGAGAAGTCCATTACCTGCTATTAATCAAGTTGACTTACAAAATAGTCACTGCTTTTACTAGCAACAATAACATGGAAAAGACTTAGTGTTTGGGTCCTTGCCAGGTTCTTATGGCCTGGATTGGCCACTGTTGGAAACAGGATGCTGGGCTTGATGGACCCTTGGTCTGACACAGTTTGGCATGTTCTTATGTAAGATCTGATGGAAAAGAGCCTGCAATGGATGGCCGCCTACTGGTCAATGCTGTAAAATACTACAGGACTAAAAAAAACAACCCAAAAACCCAATATTTAATTTGTATTTCCATAAAAAAATATCCACATTAAGGGTGAGAGGTACAAAAGGGTTTCTTCCATGTTGTACCCATGGGAAACATGCTTTGTAAACCTCGACCCCTATCTTTTCTCTCTCTCTTAATCCATTTTTTTTCTCCTTGCCAAACAAATGAGGACATTGAGGGCTGAGCGCTTCTGATTCTGAGTATTTTAAACTGAAGTTTCATGGGGGATGCAGCCTTATCACAAAAGAAGGAAAAAGGAATGCAGTCTGTGCCCTCCCCCAACAGCCAAGAGCCAGCCAGGCCTTTATCATGCCGGTCATTTCTCACACATTCAGGGCCCTGGAGATTCAGCCCTGGTGGGGGGGCTGTCCAGGTCAGTACCAATCGGTTCCCTCAAATATATATGTAACTAGGAAATAAAATGTACTGGGTAGTATCCAAAAGGAGAAAGTGTTTATCTGCCCCTGCCTTTAATAGGGAGGTGAGCTTATGTATCAACAATAGATACACACACACACACACACACACACACACACACACCCTCTCTCTGTCTGGGTGATCTCACTCCTCTGCTATGATGAGGCAGGTCTGTGCCAGCACAAGGGACAAATTTATATGTACATCCTAGTTCCAGAGCTACCAAGAAGGAATTACATTGGCTTTGGCGGAGTAATACCCAGCATGGAATTAGCATAAATGGAGTCTGCTTGCCCTCCATTGATTTGGATAATTTTTTTTTTAATCTGAGATTTACTCCTCCTAATTTGAGACCTGATTTGCTAAGGTTCCCCCCCCCCCTCCCCATTTTATATCTATGAGAGAAAAACTTAAACAAATAAAGCCCTTGGTCAGGTTTCAAATAGTTGCGTGTCCTCATGTGAGTCAGCTGGCAGGACTTCAAGCCCCACATTGTACAGGTTCTCAAGATCAGCCAACAGGATAAGAAGGGACCTTCCTCAGCTCATGACTCAGACTTTACCTTTGAATTTAGCCAAAAAAGCTTAAGTAATAGGCAGTTGTTTGCTTTGTCAAGTATACTTCCCTGACTTCCTTTCTCTGCCCTTCCAAAACTGTGAATCCTAGCAACAGCCTCGCCCACCATGGTGTTCCTTCTCAGGCTATATACTGTATATAGGTTTAAAGCCAGAATAATACAGCCCTCCATCTGGACATACTAAGCTATGGCTGTCCAATTGTTCTGCATGCAGAGAATTAACTTAATCAGAATACTTTGCAGGAGCTCCCATGATTCCTAGTAATCACTTGCAAGTTACGTCTTTCTCGTGTCTGTAAGAGCATATATTCTGTATAAATAACATAATGTGGTAGACAATAGGTGCAATATATTATTCCTAATTATTCTTCTTAGAGCTGAGTTTGAGGCACCATTCTGAGCAGAGATCCATGAAATATTTGTGCACACAGACGGTAATTTCAAACACGTGCACAGGTGTGGCGGCACGCCCAGATATGTGGACATTTTATAACATGCACGCGTATGTGCACGTATGCTATAAATTAGCCTAGGTGTGTGTGTGCATGTACCTAATTTTAAGCTTTTGCATGCCCAGCAGCGTAGGTTGGTTTACGGACATGCAAGTGAGGGTATTTTATAACAGATGTGCGTCCAGCCAATGAGCAGTTTTACCAGGCTCGGTGCCACCATGAATTTTCATGGGACAGCACACCTGGGAGGGCAGCAGCAGTAGGAGAGGCTGTGGGGCTGGTGGCGGAGCTCAACCTAAGCTCAATTAGCGACATCAAATCCTTCAAAAAAGAACTCAAAACATGGATATTCAGCCAAACGTTCAGAGATGGCATTGGCTAAGCGGCATACAAATACCATGACCCATCACCCATTTTTGGTTCCACACACTAGGCTTGTCGATCATTCTCCTCTCTCCTCTCTCCCCTCTCACCTATCCATATCTCGCTACCTCCCACGATCTCCTTGTAACATACCCCTTTTTTAGTTAATTATAGATCTGGTCCTCACCGCCGACCGAATTTCGGACTCTTATATCAGCCCCAACATACTGTTCAATCAGCTCGTTGTTAGAATTTATTCTGTTAAAATGTTATAGTTGGTCAATTAAGAAGTCTCTTGTTCAAGTGTAAAATTTACTGTAATATACTGTTCCAATGTTAACTCGATGTAATAAGTTGTTTTTCATGTAAACCGGAGTGAAGGCAGATTGCTGTATGTCGGTATATAAAAGATTTGAAATAAAAAATAAAATAAATAAAAACTGCTGGTGGCCAAAAATGAAGAAAGAACGCGGCTGTGTCTGTTTATAGCTGCGCGTGTGCACACAGCTTTCTGGCTCCTGCTCCCCCCCCCCCCCCCCCCCCCCCCACTTTCGCAGAAAGACCAGCGGTGAGGCCAAAGAAAGAGTAGCCCGCAGGGCCATGGTGAAACTCATCCCATCACGGCCTGAAGTGAAGAAGACGGAGGGGGCCACGGTGATTCCCATCCCACCTTTGATTGGAGAAAGGAAACCGCACGTGTGTGTGTGTGTGAGAGAACGTGTGTGTGTGTCTGTGTCAGCACTTGTGTGCATGTGCATGTATCTGTGTCAGAGCTTGACTGTAGGTATGTATCAGATCCTGTGTTCATGTACCTGTGTCTGTGTGAGAGCTTTCTATGTGTCAGCACTTGTGTGCATACTTACATTTTTGTGTCTATGTGAGAGCTTGAGTGCATATGTATGTGCATATGTATGTGCTTGAGTGCATATGTATGTGCTGTGTCTGTGTGAGAACCTGGGTGCTTGTGTGTGTGTCTGTGTGAGAGCCTGTGTGCAAGAGCCTATGTATCACAAATAGGTTCTCACAGGCATGCTCACACACACACATACATAATGTGTCTGTGAAGGAAAGAGAGCAAGTGTGTGTGAGAGCATAGACATGTATATAAGAAATGGAGTGTGTGAGAGAGTGATGTGGATATGTATGTGTGTGTGTGTGTGTGTGTGTGTGTGTATGTGAGAGAAGATAAAGTTTGTGTGGTCCTACCTCCCCATTCCATGACAATCTCAAGGTGACTGGAAATCAAAAGATCCCAGGAATGGAGAGCAGGAGATTTTTTTAATCCTTATTCATTTTAATTATTAGGTGTAATTTGATGTTTCTACTGTTTTGAAATATTTTGGTTTTTTGGGGGAAATATTAGAACATATTTTAATTATTGGAATTTTTTATTCATCAGATGTTTTGAAGTATTTTATTGGTGTTTGGGAAATTTTGGATATTCTATTTATTAACTGGTTTAAAATATTCTTTTTATGACTATGATTTTATTATGATCAATGATTTATATTTCTTGATTTTATTTTTTAATGTTTTATGAAGAATGGTAAGGTTTCTGTTTTTCCATTGTTAATCTGCATATAGAGGCTGGTTTGTTGTGGGTTCCAGTTCAGTTCTTCTTAGCATGTTTCTAGTTATACTTTCTGGTCTCTTTATTCTGTATTTGGTCAGTGTTTTCAGTGTGTGACCGAGGTGAGGTATTCCGCTACCATATAATTTATCTGTAGTGATCTATAGCAGTCTGATTTGTTCTGTTTTCCTAACAGGAAGTGCATTAGTGTTCTAGGGCCTGATGTGTAAAATGTGCAGTGTTACCTCTTCATAGTTAAGGTTGTTGCTGTTTGAGTGCTGGCAGTTAGGGTTGTTTTGGTATGGGAGGTTACCATTACTATATTGTAATGGTAATTCCATTTATTCATGGCTTTCTGAGGGCCAAGCCCACACCCATAGGAGTTCCAAGTGTCTTTTTGCAGGATTTTCTGGTTGGCACCACAGCAGTGCATGTAAATATAATCTGCATGTTGTAAGTAATATTTTGCCTCAGGAGACTGTCCTTTTTTAAGTAAAATATGTTATAAATGCATAATTGACTTGTATGTGTGCATCTGTAGAGCGAGAGAGAGAGAGAGAGTGTGTGTGTGTGTAAGGCTGTAATGTTTGCTTAGGGTACATAATACCCTTCCCTTGACCATGAGTTCTGGGGGTTTTTTTGGGGTGGGGAGTGTCAGTTTTTAAAAAAGCAGACTGCTGGAGGGAGCTGGGCTTTTTTTGATGGGCGCAGGACAGAGACTGAATGATGCGATGGGCGGGGAGGTAGCACAGTAATTGTTCACGCAGGGCAGCAAAAAAAAGCTAGCACCGGCCCTGAGTTTCACCAGTTCATCCACCAGTTAGCCCAGTGTTAAGCTAGGTCCTCCAAAACCCCCTAGTTTGTTAGCTTGCAGTCCCCCCCCAGTTAACCCAGACCCCTCAAACACTGCATAGATGCCTGTAAATATTATTATTCAAACGTACACTTCATCTATAGCAGAAGTAAAGTATATAGCACGAGGCTGGGATGCCTGTCTGGGTGGGTAGCTAGTTGGGTGCACATCTCTTGGCCATACTGCAAAACGGCCAGGCCCTGCCCTGCCCTGTCCACATTCTGCCCCTTTTTTGTCATCAGCACTTGTGCGTGCATCTGGCCGTCTTATAAAACCGGGCGGATGCATGCAAGTGCCAGGTGCCTGCCCATCTCCTGATTTTGGCGTATGTCTGGCTTTTAAAATTCACCTTTAATTGAGTAGATTGTCTGACAGTAGCCACATTCATAGGTCAATAATATTTAATTAATGCATGAATATATTTTGAGACACATTGCTTTATTTTCCATAAGCAAATCAAGTGGGGAGTAGGAAGAGACACATCCAAGGAGTCCAAAGTACAGGATGTAATGCCTGTGATAAGTTATGTGTCCACAACAGACAACAAAGAAGCTGTTAAATAATGATGCTTTAAATCATGCTGTTTTGAAACTCTTGAATAAAGCCTGCTTCATTGTTTAACAACTTCTTTGTTGCCTGTTATGGACACTTAGAACTTATCACACACACTACATCCTGTTCTTTTTGCTTTCCATAAACCATACCCTGTTAGCAATAAACAGTCCATGATGAGGCTTGTAGAACTTCTCAGGTGCTTATAGGAAGAATCTAAGGCATTCATTAATCTCCAAGCAATGTGAGGTCTGGAAGATATTACTTTACTTTATTTGAAAGTTATTTATTTATCATTTTCAAACATTAACATTTATAAACTAAAAATTGTTCTGATCAAAATATCTTAAATAGCTTATCACCAATATAATCATAAAAAATGGAATATGGGGAGTCGCATGATATGTTGAGCATAGAACAGACATGTCCTCCCTCTGTTCTGAGTGCCATCCCCATCTACCCAATGTGCTACCTTTATTATATTACACTTGTGGCTAGTTTTACTTTAAGTTGTTAACACAACTTGCATGAACACATTTTTGTAAAAGAAAATAAAAAGTTTGAAATGTCAACAAGAACCCTAAAGAAAGACAAAGGTAACCCCCTCTTTATTTTAAAGCCCCTAATACAGAAGTTACAATAATGAGTGCAGGGCCTTTCTCACGTCTTGGTCCTCTCATGCATCCAGACTTCTGATCCTGGGTGCCAGGCTTCCACAAGTGGGAAGGAGTACAAGCCTTCAGGGCCCACGGTGCTGGTGGTGGGTAACCTCTCACAATCTCAAGTCCCACAATGCACACACTTAAGTAGACCCCTCTTCAGTCAGACACTTCAAGTATGAGACCACGAAATCAGGCAATAGACTGGGGAGAGGTGTTCAAAAAATAAAGGGGCAGATTTTAAAACATACGCGCGGGCGTACATTTGTGCGCGCAACCCGGCGTGCACAAATGTACGCCCGATTTTCTAACATGCGCGTGCAGCCGCGCGCATGTTAGAAAATCAGGGGTCGGCGCGAGCAAGGGGGTGCACACTACTAGTGCAAATTGTGCGCCAAGCCCTTGGGGAGCCCCGCTGGCATTCCCCGTTCCTTCTCCCCACCTTCCCCTCCCTGTCCCACCCCCCAGTCCTAAAGAAACGCGCCCCCCCCCCCCCGGCACCTTTGTTTTGGAAGTTATGCCTGCCTGCCGGCCGACTGCCGGCGCACGATCCCCCGTGATGGCCGTTGTGCCGGAGTCTTCGGCCACGCCTCCCGAACCGCCCCTGGACCGCCCAGCCATGCCCCCGGATCATCTGCCCCGACCCGTCCCGCCCCCGCCCACCCCCTGCCCACCCATTCAGAAAAGCCCTGGGACATACGCGCGTCCCGGGGCTTTACGCGCACTGCCAGGCTTTTGAAAATAGGCCCGATGCGCGTAGGTCTTTGAAAATCTGTGCCATAGGGTTTACTGTAACTTAAAAAAAGTATCCATGCATGGATTGCAAAAATCATCATCATGAAAACAAAATAATCCCTCCCAAGATCACTGCTTCTTTGTCCATTATCAGCCTGCAGCAGTGTCCTTTTCCCAACAAGAATTTCTCTTCAGCCCCAAAACTCTTTTCTTGAGCACTGCAAGCCACTTGACTGTTAGGTCGGCAGACAGTCCCAATACGGCTTCTGCCAAGAAGTGGAGAGGGAGCCTTCCCATTCAGGCTGCTGAGCTCCCAAAAATAGGCCCACTCTCTGCAACCCAAAAACCTCTTCTCTCTTCTCCTCTGCCCAGGAAAACCCCTTTTTAACCAGAAGGCCACAAAAATAGGATTTTTTTCCTGTTATGCACTTGGGCCCACTGGGATCATCCACAAAATGCAGACAACACCTCAAACCCATGCTACAGACAACTCTTAATGGAAAACTACAACAAAACTGTTCAACTCAATTCAACTCCAGCTGAGCATGCTCACGCCCAGATTAGATAGGGGAGCACTGACCAATCCCAACAAATGGGGGAAATGGCCTTCACCTGGGGAGGATCCCAGAATGCAAAGTCTCCCAGCAGATGAAAAAGGGAAAATATTGGTAAGGGAAGTCAGTCAACAAAGATGGCAGATACTGCTGCCAAAATTAAAAATGCTCTTGGAAGTGAGACTTCCATAGCAGATGTTTCTGCTGGCACTTGAAAACACGTTTGAAAAAGCTTAGAAGAAAACTAAAAACTGTGAACACTTTCATGTTAGGAACCTTGGCTGCGCTGGCCCACAATCAGGTCCCCTCACCTGTGCCAGCTGGAGGCCCGGCTCTGCAGCCGCCACTCCCAGCCGCCAACTCCAGCTCCTCGTGGTCTCCTCTCTAGGCACGGGCCCAAGTCATGGGATTTAAAGGGCCAGCGATGGGAACGATCCCTATGGCCCAGGCTGATGATGTCAGGCTAGGCGGGTATCTAAACCCTGCCTCTCTGCTCCCAATTTGCCTCAGCAATGGGTTCTGCTCTCCTGTAGACTGTGAGTTGTCTGCGTTCCTGGTTCTTGCATTCTTGATTCAACCTTGCTTCGTTCCTGATCCCTGGCTCCAGCATTCCTGTTCCTTGCCTCCGGTCCCTGCCTTGCTCTTCGTCCCTTGGATTGTTTTCTCGTTCTAACTCCTTGCCTGGAACTTGACTCTGCTTGATCTCCGCCTGCCCTGACTCCTTGCCTAGAACTTGATGCTGCTTGATCTCTGCCTCCCTGACGCCTTGCCTGGAACTTGATGCTGCTTGATCTACGCCTGCCCTGACCTCCTTGCCTGGAACTTGACACTGCTTGATCGCTGACGGTCTCTACACCTGGACTTCTCTGACGCTGCCTCTCCCTGCCTACTGGTTCCACGTCTGGGAAGACCCACACCTAGGTCCTGCCGGCCCCGGTACCCAAGGGCTCAACCTGCGAGGAACGAGGACTGGTATAGGTAAAGCTCCTGTTGGGTCTTCCCTCCCAGAACCGCCGCATCAACAATAAGGACCTCCAGGGGCCATCCCCTGGAGATAGCAACAACCTCATCTCGGCTCAAGGGTCTACTTTTCCAACAGATTGCTGAGGCCATGGATCCGGCAGATCTGTCTGGCCTACAGGCCATTCCTGGCCTAGCCCAACGACTGCAGCAGCAACAGCAGTGCTTGGATGTGCTAGCTGCCATTGTGGAATGTCTGGCGAATCGACTGGACTCCACCCCATCTTCCAGTTCCCAGCTGGTCCCGGTTTCAGTACCCATGGCTCCCATAGTGAACCTCCATCTGCTGGCGCCATCTTGCTATGCAGGAGATCCTCGGCAGTGATGTGGCTTCTTAAACCATTGTTTCATGCACTTTTCCTTACAGCCGGTCCAGTTCGCCAATGACGAAATCAAAACAACCTTTATTCTGTCTCTCCTGGATGGCATGGCGCTCGTGTGGACTTCCCCCCTCTGGAAATGAGGTGACCCCTTGGCTCCAGGACCTCCCACTCTTCATCCAAATGTTCAAACAGGTCTTTGAAAAGCCTGGAAGACAGTCTACAGCTGTTTCCAAGCTTCTGCACTTATGAAAAGGGTCACGCCCCTTGCTGGAGTATGTGGTAGAGTTCCGCACCCTAGCATCGGAGCTGGGATGGCGGGAGCACAGCCTCCAGAGTATCTTTCTGGAAGGGTTGTCTTCCAGAATTAAGGATGAGCTGGCTGCCCGGGACCTTCCAGAGGACTTTGAGGCTCTGATTGACCTTGCTGGTCAGGTCAACCGAAGACTACAGCAATGCCTCCGAGAATTGCGCTCCTCCCGCAGGCCAGTGTTGCTAGCTCCATACTTTTCGTGGCTCATAACGCTGCCTACCACGGCTTCGCCCAAGACACCCTTTACAGAGGAACCCATGTAGTTGGGGCAGAGCCATTTGACCCCTGAAGAAAGGTTGCAATGGCCTACCTTAGGCCTATGCCTGTACTGCGCTGGTAAAGGCCACTTGTTGGCCGAGTGTCCCGAGAGGCCGGGAAATATCAGAGTCTAGGAGTCAGCGGGGAGATGACCCTGAGCTACACCAATTCTGCTCCCCAATGTATTGTGCCTGTGACCTTCCGCAACACCTATGAGGATTTCACTACCCAAGCCCTGATTGATTCTGGCACCAGAGGGAATTTTATCCTGATGGATCTCGTCGCACATCTGGATCTGCCCACATTGCTCAGAGAACCACTATTGACTATTTCTTCCATCCAAGGGGACCCTCTTCCCGGGAGGATCAGCCGCATTACTGCTCCGGTGAGACGCCACACCGGGGTTCTTCATGAAGAGGAGCTCACCTTCTTCATCCTGGAGAAAATAATTCACCTGGTAGTCTTGGGTCTTCCCTGGCTCCAGAAACACTCCCCTCATATTGCCTGGCAGATGCTGCAAATAGCCACCTGGGGTCCACAGTGCCATTCTTCCTGCCTCCAAAAGGTTTCTCGCCCTGGTCTTCTCGTGGCTACTATCCCGACTACTATCCCGTGGCTACTATCCCATGGCTACTATGTCCGACACCGTAACCATTTAATCTTATAATTTAATCTCTTTATTTCCCCGCAAGCTGTATGTTATAATGCATTCATGCTTTTCAAGTCTGCTGTAAATCCAAGTTTGTTGAATGTTTATGTTTATTTATATTTTGTATATTTATACTTATATTTATAATAATTTTATTTTATTTTAAGTCATTCGCTGCTTTATCTATAAGTTCATACGAAGTTAGCCCTGTTATCTGTACCCTCTTGTTTGATGTAATTTCCAACTTTGGTTCTATGTAAACCGACGTGATATGTACTAGTACAGGAACATCGGTATATAAAAGCCTTAAATAAATAAACAAACAAATAAATAAATAAATATCCCACTTACCTTGCTTCCACAGTACACTGATTTCGCAGAGGTTTTTTCCAAGTAAAAGGCCGAGACACTCCCTAAACATCACCCCTTTGACTGTGCTATCGACCTCCTTCCAGGTACCATGCCCCCTCGAGGGCGAGTATACTCCCTCTCACTACCAGAGACCCAAGCCATGTCCAAGTACGTTAAGGAGAATCTTGACAGGGGCTTCATCAGGCCATCCACATCCCCGGCGAGAGCTGGCTTCTTTTCGTGGCAAAAAAGGACGGGTCATTGCGACCATGTATTGATTACCATGGGCTGAATGCGATCACCGGTACCCACTGCCATTTATCCCCAAACTCCTAGTCCGTCTACAGGGGGACAAACTATTCACAAAGTTGGCCTCTGAGGGGTCTATAATCTTGTGCGCATAAAGCCAGTCGACGAATGGAAGACCACCTTTAATACAAGAGATGGCCACTTTAAGTACTTTGTAATGCCCTTTAGCCTTTGTAACTCACCAGCGGTGTTCCAACACCTTATGAATGAGGTCTTCTGGGACATGCTCCACTCCTGGTCATCGTGTACGTGATGATGTACTGATATTCTCCAACAGCGGCGGATTCACAATGTCTGACCGGCCCGGGTATTCGCCGCCCAGGCCGGACCAGGACACATCATGTGGTCTGCCAAGCATGGCCGCGCACGGCAGATCACGTGACTGGAGCGATCGGCCCACCAGGGGATGCCCGATCTCTCGATAGGCCAATTCACCCCTGTTCTCCAAGGATCTCGCTTCTCATCTCAAGGAGGTCAGACGGGTACTTCAACGCTTACAGGACCACAAGTTGTTTGTCAAACTACAAAAATGCCTGTTTGAACAGGAGTCGCTTCCTTTCTAGGGCTTCATTGTCTCATCCACAGGATTTCACATGGACCCTGAAAAGGTTTCTAGCATCCAGAATTGGCCCCAACCTACAGGACTCCGGGCCCTCCAGCATTTCCTCGGGTTTGCCAACTTCAACGGGCATTTCATCCCACAATATTCCCGGCTGGTAGAACCCCTTATTGCCCTCACCAAGAAGGGGGCCAATACCAGGCAATGGCCACTCGAAGCATTAACCCTTTCAAGGACCTGAAGCGTGCCTTTCTCCAAGACACCTGCCTGCGGCACCCAGACCCCAAACGCCCATTTGTGGTGGAAGTAGATGCCTCCAACACAGCCGTGGGAGTGGTCCTGAGCCAACATTCTCAAAAAGGAGCCCTACTGCCCTGTACATACTTCTCCCGGAAGTTCACGCCTGCTGAGAAGAATTACAGCATTGGAGACAAGGAACTCCTAGCCATCAAGATGGCATTCAAGGAGTGGTGGAGTGGCTCGAGGGGGCTCAGCAAACCATTACAGTCTTCACAGATCATAAGAATCTTGAATACCTCAGCCACGCCCAATGACTAAATCCCTGCCAGGCCCGTTGGTTGTTATTTTTCAGCAGATTCATCTTCTCCCTCCGCTACAGACTGGCCTCCAAAAATTCTTGGGCTGAAGCTCTCTCAAGAGCCTTTGAGACAGAAGACTCTCCGTCTGTTCCCCACTACATTATTGACCCAGCGAAGGTGGTTCTCGCTGCTACACAGACTGCTTTACCAGGGAAGACGGTGGTGCCTCTTTGACTCCGACAGAAGGTCTTGTCCTGGGCCCACAATTCTCTCACCACCAGACACCCTGGAAAACCCCACACACTTGAGTTACTGCAAAGCTATTACTGGTGGCCCCAAGTAGAGAGGGATGTCAAGGCCTACGTCGACTCCTAACCAACCTGTGCCCGACAGAAACCCCTTGCTGGACAACCGTGTGGTCTACTCCAACCGCTACCTATTCCCAAAGAACCATGGACCAATCTAGCCATGGACTTCGTGGTGGACCTGCCACCCTCCAATGGTCATCACGTTATTTGGGTGGCCGTAAATAGGTTTTCAAAGATGGTCCATCTCACTGCCCTTCCCAAACTGCCATCAGCCCCGGAGTTGGACCACCTATTCACCCAACTTCCCAAGCACATCACGTCGGATCACGGAGTGAAGTTCACCACTAACCTTTGGTGCTCCTTGTGCAAGAAATTCGGGAACCATCTTGACTTTACTACAGCATATCACTCGCAGGGCAAAGGCCAAGCCGAACGCACTAACCGGACCCTAAAAACCTTTTTACATGCATTTGTGAACAGAAGGCAGGACAACTGGTCCTCACTACTCCCATGAGCCGAGTCATGGGATTTAAAGGGCCAGCGGCGGGAAAGTTCCCCGCAGCCCGGGCTGATTACATCAGGTTAGACAGGTATTTAAACCCTGCTTCTCTACTCCCATTTCGCCTCAGTTACGGGTCCTGCTCTCCTGTAGAGTGTGAGTTGTCTTGTGTTCCTGACTCTGCCTTGCTTCATTCCTGATCCCCGGCTTCATTATTCCTGTTCCTTGCCTCCAGTCCCTGCTTTGCTCCTCGTCCCTTGGATTGCTTTCTTGGTTCTGACTCCTTGCCTGGTACTTGACTTTGCTTGATCTCCGCCTGCCCTGACTCCTTGCCTGGTACTTGACACTGCTTGATCACTGCCGGCCTCTACACCTGGACTCCTCTGATGCCGCCTCTCCCTGCCTGCTGGTTCCATGCCCAGGAAGACCCGCGCCTAAGGGCTCAACCTGCAGGAAATGAGGACTGGTATAGGTGAAGCTCCTGTTGGGTCTTCCCTCCCAGAACTGGGCAACCAACAATGAGGACCTTCGGGGCCATCCCTGGAGGTAGCAACAACCTTGTCTTGGCTCAAGGGTCCGCTTTTCCAACATTTCATAGCTGAATTGGGTAAATAGATAAAGTGAGAAGGGCAGAGGAGAAGACTCAAGTGCTCTCTGGTGAAATGAAATATTAAAATTATAATGCAGCGACAATGAAAAATTAGATGGATTTTCAAAAACATTGGTGAAGAAATAATTTGGATTTCATTGGTTTGTCAGTCTATTGCAGAAAACCAACTAGTTGGTTTCCTGGTAATATGGCTATGTAAGGAACTGGAGCTGAACATACAGTACTACTGGGTAAAATGAGAACTGAGCATGCTCACAGCCTTGGAGCCAAGGATAACAGTGAAGGGAGGCTGTAAGTGATAATTGCTGAAAATTTGTAAACATCATGCTTAAAGTTGTGATTAGGCAAGCCATCCGGAAGTATGAAGCACTAAAACATGACACAGAGTTCTGATTTATTTCTTTATTTAAAAATATTTATTAATCACTTTACAGATTTCAATAAATCACCCAACGTGATTTACAAATTTAAAAGAATCTAGCCCAATCTGCTGTATGCCCTTGGTGTAGCCAGAACTGAATTTCTGGGGGGCCCAAGGTTAACTGGAATGGGCAGTAGCCATACAGGTCTAGGCCCTACTAGTTGTAGTCTTATCAATAAATATTGCCTTAGAATGCACCTGACAATAGATTTATAAGTAGTCTGCAACAGCCATCATGCATCACGAGTGACACTTTAAAATATCTAATTCTATTATTTCCAGCACTTACCAACATTAAAAATGCCTTATTAATATGTATTAATGTATTTTATATTTACAGTTTATAAATATACAATATTATGTAAAAATTAAACAAAGAACACTTAACAAAAACATCAGTTTCAATCATGTAATAGAACAAATATCAATGTATTCCTTTATGAATTTTCTTTCCAATAACAGAGTATATCATAACTACAATAAAAAGGCAATAATTATAAGAACTTAAGATTTGCAATGGACGCAGAACTTGGACAATTCATATTACAACCCAACATGCAAAACAAATATTCAAATTCTGTTGTCACCTCAGTAACAGTAAAATAAACTCCCTCCACTGCCAAATATTGTGAAGTAACACAAACCCCTTACAAAAATATAATTTAAAAAAAACACCTAGAACCTTGCCATACCATACCATACCATACCAGCTGTACCTCTCAGGATTCAAACAACAGTAACCTTATATATGAAAAGGCAGCAAGGCAAACATTACACAAGGCCCTAGAAAATTAATACACCACCTACTGGGCAAACAACAAGCTCAATTGCTACAAATCCCTACAAAAAAAATACACACCAGCCAAAATACTGCACCTCTGTCACACATGAAGAGCACAGACCTATCCTTACATAATATAGAATAAGGGGCTACAAATCAAAAACAGAAACATGCAGATAAGATTTATTTATTTATTTATTTATTTATTTATTTAAAGGCTTTTATATACCGGAGTTCATGCACTTGTGCATACCACTTCGGTTTACACAGAACAAGGAACAGAAAAATTACATCAAACAGATTGAACAATTAAACAAATATACAATTATATCCAACAATTGGGTATAAATAACATGGCTAACTTAGTAGGAACTTAGAGTTGAGGTAAAGGAGAGAAATAGTACCAAGTGGTAACAGAACAATGTTAATGGCTAAATAATAAATATAAATAGTAAATACAGGTGTTTACAGATTACAGATTACAGATTGAAATGGAAAGTCCAATAAACCAGTCTCTGTGAACACTGGAATACTGAAGAAAAAGCAAAATACAAATATATAAGAAATGCTCATTCCCAATTCTGGCATATTCCAGTCAATGAAAGTCAAAATAATTGTTTTTTTTACCTTTGTTGTCTGATCTTATTTTTCTAATCACTTGGTCCCAGTCTCTTTTTTCCCTTGTCTTGTCTTTTCCTAATTCATTTTTCAGGGGCTCTTTTATTATTTCTATATCTTCTCTCTCCTCCTGCCTTTTCCTTTCTCCCAGATACACACACACAGGTCTGTCTCACACACACATGCTTTCTCTCACGCAGCCTCCAATTCTCACATGTTCTGTCTCACACACACAGGCTCCCACTCCGACACATTATCTTTTACCTAGGCTCCCACTCGCACACACACAGGTTCCCACTCTCACACGTAGGTTTCTACTCCCACACACACACACAGGCTCTCACTCTTACAAGCTCTCTCCCACATGCAGACTTCCACTTACACATGTTCTCTCTCTCTCACACCAACTGTTTCTCACACGTACATGCTTTTTTTCATACATATGCACATACGCTATCCACTCCCATGCTCTCTCTCATACATACACACACAGGCTTTTCACTCCCATGCTCTCTCTCATACACACACATGCACAAAGGCGTCTCTCTCCCATGCTGTCCCTCATACACGCACACAGGCTTCTCACTCCCACGCTGTCTCTCATATGTACTCACAAAAACACACACACACACCGGCTTCTCACTCCCACGCTGTCTCTAATACAAACACACACAGGCTTCTCACTCTAGTGCTGTCTCTCATACATACTCACAAAAATACACACACACACACACACCGGCTTCTTACTCCCATGCCCTTTCACACACACACACACACACACGCTTCTCATTCCCATTCTCTCTCTCTCATATATATTCACACATAATCTATCAGGGCCTCCTCTTCCAGGCCTCTTCTCTGGCCATGCATGTTGAGCTCCATGACAGTACTAAGATGATGAGGCCTCTCTTCTCAGGCTGCCAGGCCCTGCAACTGTCGGGGCGTTATCTTGGGCTGCAAGGGATGAGTTCCGTGACGGCCCTGTGATTGTCAGGCCTCAGGCCATGTGAGATGAGCTCTGCGATGGCCATGCGATGGTCAGGACTATCTTCTTGGGTCGTGCAGGATGAGCTCTACGACGGCCCTGCAAAGGTCAGGGTCAGGCCTCGGGCTATGTGGGCTGAACTCTGTGATGGCCCTGTGATGGTCAGGCCTCTCTTCTTGGGCCAAGTAGGATGAGCTCTGCAATGGCCCTGGGTTGGTCCTCTCTTCTTAGGTGCCGGGTAACAGTGAGTGGATGGGCTTGAGCATAAACTGGGCCCACCTGTGGCTATGCCACTGCTCTATGCTTTCTGCAATATGCTGCCGAACGTCAGGTTTATCATGAGAGAAAAAGTAGATTTTGAAACTGCAACAGAAGCAACTAAATTCCTGCATTCTATCAGATCTCAGTTTGAGGAGAGAGAATGTCCCTGACAGCACTGAGTCTCTGAAGTTTATGTGAGGCTCCTACGAATTAGAAAAAGGTAAAGAGAAGGGCAACCAAGATGATAAAGAAGATGAAATAATTCCCCTATGAAGAAAGGCTAAATAAGTTAGGACTCTTTAGTTTAGAGAAGAGATGGCTAAGCAGAGATATGATAGGGGTCTATAAAAGTAATGAGTGGAATGGAATGAGTACCGTATTATCCGGCGTATAAGACGACCCCCCCTTTTTTATACATATTTTTAAGAAAAAAAATAATTTTACACTCAAACAGGAGCAACCCTATCTATGAAAAGGCAACACTACAAATACCGTATATCAGGCCCTAAAAACCAATACACCTCTTATTAGGAAAACAGAACTAGCAAGCAGCTATAGATCCCCACACAGAAATAATTGTAAAACTATACTAATAAGCAGAATAAATGTTTCAAAACAGCTATGAACAGAATAACATCCAACAATTAAAAACTCATAAAAACTATTAAACATTCTTCAAACACCAATAAAATATTTCAAAAAAGCAGACACATCACATAATATTAAATAATTAAAATGGCAGTCAATCAAGAAAAATAAACTTAAAAAGCCACCTTTACTTACCCCCTCCAGCAGCTCTCCTACTCCTCTTCCATGCAGGCCGTAGCACACAGCAGAAGCAGCAGTAGTGGCTAAGCTCTACACTCATGGTCCTCTTCCTTAGGGCCCATGTCTCTCACACACACACACCATACCAGTCTTGCCCCCATGACCAGTTTCTGTCTCTCACACACCAATCATTTCCCAAACAGTCTTTGACAAACACACCAGACACCTTCCTGAACAGTTTCTCTCATGCCATACACACACACAGGATTCCCACTCCCGTGTTCTGCTTACCGTACATATACGGGCTTCTCACTCTCATAATCACTTTCTCTGTCTCACACACACACACCAGTCTCTCTCTCATTTCCATGCTCGCTCTCCACGTGCACAGGCTTCTCATTCCCTGAATCACATTCTTTCTCTCACATTCACACACACCAGTCTCTTTCTCTCACACACACCGTCACCTTATCAACCAATCTTTCTCTCATGCATGCACGCGCACACACACACAGGCCTCCCACTCCCATGCTCTCTCTCACATAATCAGGCTTCTTACTCCCATGCTTTCTCACATACCCAGATTTCTCACTTCCATGCTTTTTCTCTCTCTCTCACACTCACATACACATCAGTCATCTCTCTGAGCAGTCACTTTCATTGTCTCTCACATATACACACACATGAGCTCTCTGACCAGTTTCTCTCAATCACACACATGCTCTCAATCAAATGCATTCTCTCACTTACACACAGGCTGGCTGCTTCTCTCTCTCTCGCTCACTTTCTCTCCCCTCCCCCGCTTCTCTCTCTCTCGCTCACTTCCTCTCCCCTCCCCCTCTTATCTCTCTCTCGCTCACTTCCTCTCCCCTCCCCTACCCCCCAAGCACAAATAGTAGCTGCAGCAGCTTCCTCCTCCAGCCCCCGCAGGCCAAGAAAGAAGAATCCCATCGGCCGCGGGAGGCTCACGCTGCTGTCTGCTTTCCCTATTATCAGCTGCTTCGATTGCTCGGGGCCGATGCTGCTGTCGCCGCTGCTATTTTTTCATGCGGCACGGCTTTCTCCTTCCCACGCACCGCACTGTGTATCCCATCCTGTTCCGGGTCAGGGGGGGCAGGAAGAAGAAAAGGCCAGCCGCGGATGCCACAGCTTTTTTTTTTTTTTTTTTGCACCGCTGCCGTTCCCGCAGGGCTTGAACGTGCTGATAGCCCAGCAGCAACGACAGCAGGGAAGGAAGAGCAGCGGGAGAGACCGGGAGCACGCGACACACCAGCCGGTGCTTGGCGATGCACCTGTGAGAAGTGCTGCCCTATAAGACGATACCCGACGTATAAGACGACCCCCGACTTTTAAGATTTTCAGGGGTTAAAAAGTCGTCTTATACGCCGGAAAATACTGTAAATGTTAATCAGTTGTTTACTCTTTTGAAAGTACAAAGACCAGGGGACACACAATGAAGTTACTGGGTAATACATTTAAAACTAATAAGAGAATATATTTTTTACTCAATGTATAATTAAGCTTTGGAATTCAATGCCAGAGGATGTGGTGAAAGCTATTAACATAGCTGCATTTAAAAAAGGTTTGGACAAGTTCCTAGAGGAAAAGTTCATTAATCATTATTAAGACAGAGTTGCAGAAATCCACTGTTTATTCTTGAGATAAGCAGCTTGGAATCTGTCTTCCCCTTGGAATCCTGCCAGGTACTTGTGACTTGGATTGGCCACTTTTGGAAACAGGATACTGGGCTTAATGGACCCTTGGTCTGATCCAGTGTCGCAAGCCTTATGTTCTTATAAATGGAGCTTTCCTGGATAGTATCACACAGCAAGAAAGATGTTAACATGGTTGAAAAAAATTAAAAGACCAACAATGTGCTTTAGCCTTATAACATGTATGGTTTGTTTCCTGAGATACTTGCTTTTTTTTCTGTCTAGGTTTAATTCTTGGAATTTTAAGCAATTTCACATTGCTAAGTATTTGGCAGTAATTATGCCTTTTTTGTGTTCTCTAGAATTCAGAAGATGCTGTATAACCTCATTTTATTGTAACCTTTAGCTCTCGCAGGGGAGAAGGATGCATGTGCTTTGCTCTGTGTGTGTGATTATTCTTGGTAAATTTCCTTGATTAAGCCTGGATTTGTCAGTAGGCACACTAAGGGGCGGATTTTCATACTCCGCGAATAGGCCTACTTTTGTTTGCGCTCCAGGCGCAAACAAAAGTACGCTGGATTTTAGTAGATACGCGCGGAGCCGCGCGTATCTGCTAAAAACCTGGATCGGCGCGCGCAAGGCTATCGATTTTGTATAGCCGGCGCGCGCCGAGCCGCGCAGCCTACCCCCGTTCCCTCCAAGGCCGCTCCGAAATCGGAGCGGCCTTGGAGGGAATCCTCTAACGCCCTCCCCTCACCTTCCCCTCCCTTCCTCTACCTAACCCACCCGCCTGGCCCTGTCTACACCCCCCCCCTTACCTTTCTCCGGGGATTTACGCCTCCCGGAGGGAGAAGTAAATCCCCGCGCGCCAGCGGGCCTCCTGCGCGCCGGGCCGCGACCTGGGGGCGGGTACAGAGGGCGCGGCCACGCCCCCATACCGCCCCGGGCCGTAGCCACGCCCCCGTACCCGCCCCCAAAACGCTGCCGACACGCCCCCGAAACGCCGCGACGACCGGGCCCGCCCCCGACACGCCCCCCTCGGAGAACCCCGGGACTTACGCGAGTCCCGGGGCTCTGCGCGCGCCGGTAGGCCTATGTAAAATAGGCTCACCGGCGCGCAGGGCCCTGCTCGCCTAAATCCGCCCGGTTTTGGGCGGATTTAGGCGAGCAGGACTCTGAAAATCCACCCCTAAGCTTCTACCTAGGGCAGCAGAAATCCGAGGGGGGGGGGCAGCAGGCTAGCTGAAGATTTGTTACCTTCCAATAAAAATAATATAAATATAAATTATACTAATAAATATAGTGTTAAACTACTTTAGTTTCATAATGTAATGTAAAAAGTGGAAATGTTTGCAAATTTGCTTCAAAACTTTTATATTTTTGCACAGGATCTACCCTTCAGCTGCCACAGGAAACTAGAGGGGGGACTGTGCCTTAGACCTTCTGCCCCCTGTTGTCCAACCTTGGTGGAGGAAGGGGGACGACAGGGGCGAGAGCACCAACAGTACCTAGGGGTGCCAAAACCCTAAATCAGTCACTGTCTCTGTTCATGTTTTGGACTGGGTGTTTTTGTTTTGAGTTTAGTATGTTAGAGGGAAAACAGGGGAAAAGAGGACTTAGGAGATTAAGAAAAACAACAAACAAACCCTGAGCAATGCAACCATTAGCACTCAGCAGTAGGGGGTGTGCACAGAAAAAATTGTAATCATTTTTTGGTGGGGGGTTGTGTTGCATGTTTTTGTGACTTCTGCGTGCTTATTTTACATGCATGTGCATTGGTGTACATGCATCAAATCAATTTTGTGCTCATAAATATATTATGCACATTAAAGGTTTATGCACATAAAGTAATGAAACAAAACAAAACAAATGCACTTCCCTACTCAGCAGTTAGTAGAAGGAATTTATCTCCTTTGCACATCCAAATTTCACCTTTGTTTCTTGCACTATGCTAATTATTGTATGTTAGATTCAGATTCAGTGCCATCACCGTCCAACAAATTTCACTTTGCAGATTAAGCAAACCTTGAATATTAAATCTTTATTGAGTCTGAAGAAGGATGGGAGACCAATGTTAATTAAATATACTGATGCCAGTAAAATATATGTAACTTTTCTGTTTTTTAGTAGTTTAAAACTGTTGCCGAGTAGGGATGCGCTTTCATTTTTAATCACATAAGCAATATCAATGACATTGCCTATTTTGTTTCACATTGTTTCTAAATTGAAATGATAAAATAAATTCACAACATTTTGGTTTATTTTACATTTTTCTTAACATGCACTATTTCGATTTAGTGCATCCTGTCTGAGTTAGTGTGCAGTACGTAAGTTAGTGTGTACTATTATAATTCAAATAGTGTGCCCTGAATTAGAATAGTATACACTAAGGGGCGGATTTTCAAGGATTTATGCGTGTAGGGGGGTTACGCGCGCAGGGCCTATTTTCAAAATGCCCGGTGGCGCGAGTAAAGCCCCAGGATGCGTGTAAATCCCGGGGCTTAAAAAAAGGGGTGGGGCGTGGGCAGTCCGGGGCGATCCGGGGGTGGGACGGGGTCAGGGTCAGCGGCTCCTGGCACAGCGGCCATTTAGAGGCAGGCGCAAAAGGTAAAATAAAGATCGGAGGGGTTAGAGTAGGGCTGGTGGGGGGGGGGGGGGGGAAAGGTTAGGGGAAGGGGTGGGAAGGTCAGGCTAAGGGGAAGGGAAGTTCCCTCTCAGGCCGCTCCGATTTCAGAGCCTCCTGGAAGGGAACGGAGGAAGCCAGCACAGCTCGGCACGCACAAAGTGCACAATTGTGCACCCTCTTGCACGCGCCGACGCACGTAACTTACTTCAGCCCCAGGGCTGAAGTAAGTTTTAAAACAAAAAAAAGAAAGCAACAAAAGTAGGGGGGGAAAGGGCGGGGGAGGTAGGGGAAGAGAAGGGAAGGTGGGGGGGGGGGGGGGGTATGGAGCGGCCTGGGAGGGAACAGGGGAAGGTAGCGGGGCTCGGATAGGGCTAGGTGCGCGCAAGGTGCACAAATGTGCACCCCCTTGCTTGCACCGACCCGCGGGCGAGCGCATGTTATAAAATTGGGCGTATATGTGTATGCGCCGGGTAGTGCACGTACATGTAGGCCGCGCACGTAGGTTTTAAAATCTGGCCCACTATGTTCTGGCTGAGATTTAATATGGAGGACATTGAAAAGCAGTGTTGTTGGTGGGGGTTTTATGTAAAGTTTTTCTTTTTTCTTCCATCTGTATGAACATAAGAACATAACAGGCACTATGCTGAGACAGACGACTGAGCCCGACATCCTGTCCCTACAGTGTCCAGTCTGGGTCACTTGGAAAAACCCATCAGATCTTAAGAGGAAAAGTCTATGCCCCATCTCTCACTCCAAGGAAGTGAAGTGGAGACGCCCACCCACGTCTGTTTGAACTTGTCCTCCTGAAACTTGTCCACATCTTTTTAAAACTTAGCTATACTACTTAGCCTTGACCACATTCTCTGGCAACGAATTCCATAACTTAATTGTTTGTTAACTGAAATAAAGTTTATTTAAATCTGCTACTAGTTAGTTTCTTGGAATGCCCTCTAGTCCTAGTATCATTTGATAGGGTAATAAGATTGTTTCCTATTAACTTGTTCTACACCACTCATGATTTTATAAACCTCTATCACACCCTCTCTCACTTTTCTCTTCTCCAAGCTGAAGAGCCCAAACCTGTTTCTTCCAAAGCAGAGCTGGAGTGAAGATTTTGGCACCCATAGGCGGAGTGGCACGGTGCCGCACCTTTGAAGCTCTGCTAGCACATGGCTGTAAAGCAAGCAGAAGCAGGCTCCTGTTTGGCCTGGATATTTGTCATCTTCAAAATGTGCTGCTCTAGGCAGTTTCCTATGTTGTTTATGCCTAAATCCCATTCATCCCCATTACCTATTTTGTTGCCCTTCTCTGTACCGTTTCTAGTTCCACTAAATCATTTTTGATATGGGGTGACCAGACCTAAACACAATGCTCAAGCTGCTGTCGCGCTATTGTTTGATGCAGGAGGCATTGTTACATTCTTTGTTTTGTTTTCTTTCCAAATGCGGGCAAGCACCCATATTTGAGCCTCTGTTTGGTTTCTAGCTGCTCAAGATATTCTGGTTGAGGGGAAACCCAAGATATAGCACGGCTGACCTGTTGGGAAATGTGGTTGACTGTTTGAACTTGTAGCAATAGTAAACGACTCCTGGATGGCATTTTGAGAGTGGTGAGCATTGTAATGTCATGTGTTAATATGGTTTGGGTTAAGGGGTGGTGTGCTGATCCCTTCAAGGAGTGGGATTATATGATTGGTGGAAAAAGATTCAGAGGGAGATATACATTCGGGAGGATTTAGCAGGATCTTCTCTTTTCTAGTTGCCCTTTCCCAGGATGGGGCCGACAGAGGAAGGAACCTCCAAGATATAATGGCCTGGAGTAGCCGGCCTGCAGGTAGGTGGGCTCAGGGATTACCTCAGTATGGAGTGGGGGCCTGCATCAGCTTTTCACCTAAAAGGAAGAGACCTGAGGCCCTTTCCTCCCACTGAGGTAGGGGGGAAAGGGCACGGGAGGTAGAGCAAGGAGTGTGGAAAAGAGGCATTTCCTTCCCATGAGGAAAATGGCGTGGGAAAAGGAGAGAGGGGGGGTTATTCTGAAAGGAGTGGTGCCCCTTGAAGATCTCAGGGTGTGAAGGATACCGGGGAGACTTACACATGGCTGGATTGGAGAAATACGAATGGAGAAGATTGAGTGCAGAAGGAATCATGAATAAAGTCTAAAGGGATGAACCTCCTTCCCTACAGTTGTGAGACTGGGGTTAAACTTGAAGAGGTGTCGTGCCTGTCTTGTGGTTTGGGATTGGTGGGGTATGGAAGTATACCTAGCAGGGTAATATTGGGAGAACTTCATGGTGGGGAATGTAATCTTTATGTTTCCTTTTAAAATGATTGGAGTGGAGATTGTGAGATCTAATTGACGTTCACGTGAAGGCTGAGAGACTGTTGCTAGTGTAATGTGAGATGCTTCATCTGACTGTGTATCCCATGAATTCTGATTATTCAGCGTGATTGTTATTACTCCATGCTATACCTGTTATTAGTGCCTGGCTTCAGAACCAGAAAATAAAGTTAAGAGTTTGGTTATTTGAAGGTGGCGAATCTCTGTTCATGCTTTATTTGTGCAAGCACTAAAGGGATAGTATTGGGGCCAGAGTTCATGGAGGGGAGAAGGGTGGTGTCCTCCCTGTCCAGTCAACACGCGAGTTGTCTCTATTCAGGTCTATTCCACCATCTGCATAACTTAATTTCTGAACCTACTAAATAAATTTGGGAGAAGGACCCGTCTACAAATAGGGAAATCCCTCCCATCATTTTATGTACTTCCAGGATGGGGTACGTAATTCCTTACATTCTATTGTTTTTTAGATATATATCGTGGAATGTAGCTGATCTTGGTTTTCTAGTTAAAAGAAATAAAATAACTAAGAAGCAGGGTTTGTATTTTTAATCAATAAACATCTAAATATTCAAGATGGAAAAGTTAATTAAGGATCCTGGGGGGGATATTTGTTATAGTTCAAGGTAGATTGATGGGTCAGTGTTGCACTATGCAAATTATATGCATCAAATTAATTGATCCCCAATATTCTGCAGAGTAATGTGAACTCAATCCAATAACTGGTGGTGATATGAACTGTGTTCATGAATCTGATTTGTACAAATCCCTAAATGTAGCTGGTTTTAAAATGATCAGGCATAACGGTATTTAGCTACTGTGCGATCAACTTGATGCTATAGATGCGTGGAAAGTGCTTTATCCGCACAAGAGAGGTTATACTTATCTCTCTCTCATGTACACACAACACAATCCAAAACTGATAATATTTTGATCTTTCAGATTATTTTCCCTTTAGCTACTGAACCCATGGTTGGTACTCTTAAGGTGCTTTTTTTCTATAAGGCAGGGAATCGCCAAGGTCTCTGCACATCCCGTTTCCTTAAGGGTACCAAGGTTTCAGATCATGATAAGTACAAAGCCTCACTAATCTGAGCTACAGATGGCATTGTAGCTTATATTAGTTAGGCTTTGTACTCAATGGTTAATGGTGTTCAAGAGTTCATTCCTATACCTTAAAATTAGAATTTTCTGGTTGAACAGAGGTTAAAGTTTATATCAGGGAGGATGGTTGTAGGAGGAGATATGGGGTAGCCCTTCCTATAAGGGGTGTGTATTTTGTTTGGGGTTTTTTTTTTTCACAAAAGATTAAAGTTTATCCTATTTCTTAAAATAGGGAATATTCCGAGTGTGGTGTAAGGCCTGTCTTGAAGGTGTGTGTAGTATGGATTGAGTGGCAAGTGTGACTGCTAGCCAGTGGTCGTGTGAGTTGCAGTTATATTTAAGGATTATGTGTATAAAAGGGGGTGATGTGCACGGATTCAGGGCTGGTTCATCTGAGGAAGGAGTCAAGACATCAGGAGGCTCCGGAGAGTCCATGCCAAGGGGTGAGAGGAGAAACATCAGTGCTTCAACCAGAAGTGCTACCAAGGTGGGTTGGACTGAGAAGAGAGACCTCTGTGAATTTACAAGTGAGAGGAGATGTAATAGAGGCTTTAGGGCTGGGAAGGCCATGCACTACCTCTTTCATCCACGTCCCACCTCACTCTCCTCGGAGGCTTCGACCCATGCTGATTGCTGCAAGAAAGGGTTCATTCACAAAGCTCTGAATTTTTTTTATTTATTGGTTTGTTTTTATATACGGACATTCAAACATGGGTGTCACATCGGTTTCTATGATAACTTGTGTGATAGTGTGACAACAGGTCATATTATCTTTATATTGTAACTTGTAAGAAAAACTGCCTCAACGTACTGCTTTAACATTATAACTATATAACTTTAACAGTATAACTTTATAACTTTAGATGACAAACGGGACTTGATTAACAATTATGACTGCCAACATTATTGTAACTTGAAAAACTGCTTCTATGTATTGCTTTAATCTTAATATTGTATTCTGTTGTACCTGTATAACATTGAAAATTGAATGAGAGATGTGACTTAATTAACATTGTGACTGCTAGTGTTATTGAGTCAATGAGGACCTGTGGTTTGGGAGTTATGAGTTTTCTAGCTCGGTTGGAGAGCGGTTGTTTGGGATGGATCCCAGTGGCGAGGGTTATGAATTATGAAGGTCCCACTTATTTATCTGATATGATTAAGAAATATGTTCCTTGGCACCAGTTCGATTTATTGGAACAGAATTCATTAGCAGTACCCACTGTGAAAAAGATACATCTTTAAGACGTGTGGAAGTGTGTGTTTTTGGTGGCTGGACCAGTACGTCTTTATGTATATGTGAAGTTACTTATTTTAGAGCTTTTAGAAAGCAGGTTAAGGCTTTTTATATAAGTCATGTATAGAATTTCACTTAACGGAATTAGTAGGACTACACTTGTTTAGCATAACGGCTTTAATTTGGTTTATAATTTTTGTATAATTTGTAATCATGCTTTTATTTTGCATTATTTGATATTGTAATCCTCTTAGAACACATGCTGAATGTGTGGAATATATGTGTTTTTAAATAAATAAATTCTATAAGCAGCTAACAGAGAAGGTCTGTCTGACATTAGCAAATACATTTTATACTGTGATGGAGCGGACATTCCCAAATTCATCAAATAAGTTTTTAATTACTTTAATACTACAGGAAGGTAAAGATCCACTGGAGCCACCTTCATATAGACCTATATCCTTACTTAACCTTCCATATCCGTTAGGGCGACATTCAAATCCCATAAATCAATATTGGTGCAATTCTGGGGTCCTTTTGCATCCCAAGCCAAATATTCAATAAACAGGACATAGTAACTCTGGAAAAACACTTATTTTATTAATATTAGTTACACCTTTTATTTTAGCAAAAAAAAAAAAACAAAACCCTTTAGTTCCAATGAAAACATATTTATGTTTTTCATTAAATGAAACCTTTTTCTTGGGAATAAACTTTCTTTTTTCAGTGACTGAAATAGAAAGTATTAAGTAATAAGATACATCAAGATGAAATTTTTTCACTGAACACTATCAGCACCCAGCTTTATGTGTTTTCTGCACAAAATCTTTTTGCAGTCTTCACAATGCTTTCATGATTTGCATTGTGCCCTTTTTCCTTCAGCAAGTGCCATGGTGATACTCGGATTTTTGTAGATCAGTGCAAGCAATGCAGTTCTTATTGGCCTGGGCAGATTATCACCATTTTCTAGTCTTCGTATGATTAGTCCATTGATCAAGTGCTGTCCCAGCACTATCTTTCTCAAGGTAATCTGCTATTCCAAACAGGATGATTTGTCATCTAAACCACAAGGCAGGCAATTTCACCAGCATCAATTAAATTGAAATACATTGTCATTGTCCACCTATCTGTTTTGCATTTGCAAGTAGTCATATGTACTAAGTGATCCATGTTGTCCTTGCTACTTTTGATTTTGTTATAGTCCATAATGATAAAGTGTTTTTCTTTCCACCTAATGCCATATCATAATGCATTCTTGAGAGCTGAAAGTGATCTGTTGAAATTTCATAAATCTTTGAAAACCTGGTTTATGACATCTGGTACTAGAGTGGCAGCATAATACTGCGCTTATTTGCGATTTGGTTACCTGTATTGGGGTAAGGTGCTCTGATCATGGCTATTGCACTGTTGAGTGTTTGGTGAAACTGAAGTTTTATGTGATTTTATTGTACAATCGCTTTGGGGGACTTTTATCTGTAAAGCGATCAAGAAATGATATTAAATAAATAAATGCATGCATTGTTGCGGTATTAGTCTAGTCTACAGAGCAGAATGCTGAACAAAAAATGGGTGTGATGAGGACAGTAGGCCGGATTTTCAGGGAAAATGAAGGGACAAGATCAGGACTGAAGAAATTAATAAAAGGCTGCAGGTGGCTGAGATGACAGAGAAGATGAGGGAAAGAAGATGTGTGGAACATAGTTTAATAACGCATCAAAAAGAGAGGAAACAATACAATTGTTATAGAGTAATGAAATTATTATTCACAATGGGGCGGATTTTCAGAGCCTTGCTCGCGTAAATCCGCCCAAAACCGGGCGGATTTACGCGTAAGTCCCGGGGTTCTCCGAGGGGGGCATGTCGGGGGCGTGTCGGGGGGCGGGCCCGGTCGTCGCGGCGTTTCGGGGGCGTGTCGGCAGCGTTTTGGGGGCGGGTACGGGGGCGTGGCTACGGCCCGGGGCGGCCCGGGGGCGTGGCCACGCCCTCCGTACCCGCCCCCAGGTCGCGGCCCAGCGCGCAGGAGGCCCGCTGGCGCGTGGGGATTTACGCCTCCCGGAGGGAGGCGTAAATCCCCCGACAAAGGTAAGGGGGGGTTTAGACAGGGCCGGGCGGGTGGGTTAGGTAGGGGAAGGGAGGGGAAGGTGAGGGGAGGGCAAAGGAAAGTTCCCTCCGAGGCCGCTCCGATTTCGGAGCGGCCTTGGAGGGAACGGGGGTAGGCTGCGCGGCTCGGTGCGCGCCGGCTATACAAAATCCATAGCCTTGCGCGCGCCGATCCAGGATTTTAGCAGATACGTGCGGCTCCGCGCGTATCTACTAAAATCCAGCGTACTTTTGTTTGCGCCTGGAGCGCAAACAAAAGTAGGCTATTTGCGCGCCTTTTAAAATCCGCCCCTATACGAACAACGTCATCAGACACTAGTGCATAAAGTTTTTAATCCACTGTCTCTCGCCACGCAATGGGCCACAAACAGCATCAGCCATTTTAGCACCTCATTTGAGTGGGTGGGAGCTTGTGTGGGTGGCAGTACTGTGTGTGAAGAGAATTGTGGGAGTGTATAGGTGTGAGCTAAGATTGTGGGAGCATGAGTGGGTTTGGGTATGAGGATGTGGTTGGAGCAGGAGTTTGTGTGTATGTGCATCTGAGGTGTGTGTCTGTGTAGTGTGTGAGGGTGTATGTGAATTAAGAAGCATAGGAGGAGATGGCTTGGAAAACACTTTTCCCCTACTATCCTTCATGAATGATTTCAGTTAATTTCTGTATCTTTGTCTTTGTAGGGTGCATGTAGATGTGATGTGTTGGGGACAGATATATAGGGGTGTGTGGAGGGTGTGGTCCCCAGCCACTTCTTACCCGGTCTGATGGGGATCCACTGGCTTTGGCCTAGGCCAAGACTGAAATCAGTAGGTTGCTGCAACCTCGGTCTACTCAAGGCCAAGGCTTTGGTCTGACCCAGAGGCCAGGTATTGATGCTGAGACTTCAGCCCAAACCCAGGCCCAATGCAGTTACCTGATCCAGAGACCGGGTCCTGATGCCTTTAGCCTCGGCCCAGGGTCAGACCCAGGCCTTGGAGCCTATATTTCAGAGCCTTTTCTTTCTTCAGCAGTTGCAAGCCAAATGATGCCATCTGGTGGGGGTCGCACTAGAGTTAATTAACTCTGGTGCATTCATCCCAACAGATGGCACCATGTTGATGTATGACAATGTGTATTACTAGGCCCTGGTATCAGGACCCAGGCCTCAGGTTGGGTCAAAGTGACAGGTGTAAGTCTGAGTCGAGGCCCCGGCCTTGGGATCTGGCCTCCGGGTCAGGTCGTGGCATTGGGCCTGGGTCCAGGCCTAGGCTCTGGCATCAGAACCCAGTCTTCGTGAAATAAGGAAAAGACTATGCCTCTGCCAAGACCCCAGCATCACACTCAGGCCTAGGCCATGACCCTTGCTTTGGGCCTCCTCCTATGCCCTAGGCCAGGCCCTGGCTTTGGGCCTAGCCCGAGGTGCCGGCGTCATGCTCAGGCATAGGCCGTTGCCCCAGCGATAGGCCTCAGCCTATGCCTTAGGTGAGGCCCCAGTTTCGGGCCTATACCTAGGCCCAAATCATTAGTTTAAAATGAAACAAATAAGATTAGTTTCATTTGGTGGTCCCCTGAATGACATAAATTAGCTTTATTCATTGCGTTTTGTAGTTTTGTTTTAAACAATTCACATACCTACCACATTGTTATTACATTTCCTCTACACACAAATGGAATATTGTACATGGTTTCTGGTACAGAACCAAAAGGATATCTATATAAAAGAGCAAAAATATATAGTTATTAGCATGCTGTCACAGGGCAGTCTTTATTGGCATGACAAATTTGTGTATGTCTTGTCAAAGTAATACATTTGTAAGGCAATTATCAAAGCTTTTTTCACAAATAAATAACTGACAATTGTTCCTTCTATTCAAGGAAAAGTACCCACATGGGTCACACAGCAGAAGAGCGATGCAGTGAGGTCAGTGGAGGGAGTTATGCATGGGGATTTCATTTTGAAAGCAGGTGCAAATATATGCACCAAAATTCAGGCTCTATTCTCATGGCTGGAGCATTTCCAATTCCTGCAACTGGCACAATTTCAAAGGGAAACCCTGCACGGAATTTCACTTTGAAAATGAGCTTGTAGTGCTGCAGATACATTGTAGCCATGGGTTTTGAAGATTGCCCTGCTAGGTGTTACAAAAAAGGAGAAATATATGACAGTAATAAACATAACAGAAGACAGACAAGTCACTATTCCGATTATAGTCACAAGTCACATTACGTTTTTGCCCTGATGGCAGGCTGCAATTTTTCGCTGTTATACATCCCCAAGCCGCCACTGCTCTCTCCATCCCTTACTCCCTTACCCCCTTCTATTCCATACTGCCTTCACCCAGCCTCCCACTGCTCGGCAGTACCTTTCTCCCCTATTTTCTCCTCCTCTGGTCCACTCTCTCATAGCAGAGGCCCTGTTCAACAAGATTTTTTCTCTCTTCCCCCTCACAGCAGTAGCATTTCCTTTCTATCTATCCCTCCCCACCAGCAACATCCAGTCCCCACTCCCAAGCAGCAGCAGCAGCAGCAGTAGTAGTAGTAGTTTCCTGCTCCGCTCCTCCACCAAACAGCAGTAATTTCCCGCCCCTCCCCCCCAAGCAGCAGCAGCAGCAACCTCCCTATCCTCCCCAACAAAGCAGCAGCCAGGGGAAGCAGAAAACCTTTTTGGATGGGAAGCAATGCAAATCTCCCACACCACCACCCTCTACATTTACAAATAATCTCACTCTTTCCATACAACCTTTGAATAAATCATTGTGGTATCTCAAGCGGTAGCGGCTTGGGAACTGCCAGAGGAAAAAGGAGGCAGACTCAGGCTGTTCCTTAAGTGCAGTTTATTCACAGTGAAATGGAGAAAAGTGCACAGCAACTCACCTCGGAGTTCAGGTCTCTCACAATAAGCAGAGCGCAGTGCAAAGTAAAACAAACAATGTAGGCAGCTCACCTTCACTTCAGGCAAGTCGCAATTCTAAGTAAAGCAGGTTTTTAATTTACTGTAACTCTCGAACCTTAAATGTAGCAAATCTTCTCAGTGGGACTCTCTCTGTTCCCCCAAGGCCTGCTTAACCTTTTTAGGCCCTGAGATTTTTTACTTTGATGAAGGGCTCCTCCCTTCACCCAAGATTCCGTGTGGGTCTCAATCTTAAGGAGGACCAGGCGAGAGAGCTGTGCCTGTCCTTTAAGGTAGTCTGAAGGAATTTTCTGTACACTCCCTCACAGACCCTTCCCCTCAGCTCTGCCTTGCTGTGAAAGGCATCTGCCTGTACAGGAAATCTGCATTGGCATTCTTCCTTCCTGCCCTATGATGGACCTTATAGTTGAAGGGCTATAGGGCCAGGAACCATCACATTACCCTTGCATCAGACTACTTGTTCCTATTCATCGATAGGAATGGTTAGTAGTCTGTTATGGGCGTGAACTCCTGTATCAGCAGATAATAACATAAGGCCTCTAAGACCCACTTGAATGCCAAGTTCTCCTTCCCAATGGTTGAGCAATGCTTCTCTTGTGGCATCAACTTCTGGTTAACGTACGCCACAGGATGTTTTTGGCCTTCTCTCTCGGACCAAGATGGCTCCTAAGCTGAATTCTCAGGCATCAGTCTGTACCATGAAGGGTTCAGTGAAGTCCAGGTTTATCAGGACTGGTTCAGAGCATATCACCTCTTTCAGGGCCCTGAAGGTCTTATCTACTTCCTCTGACCACTGGACCTTCTTTGGTGCTTTCTTTACCTTGTAAGGGACTCCACCTTATCCGAGTAGTTGGGAATGAACCTTCTGTACTATCCTGTAAGGCCTAGGAATGCACTCACTTGTGCTTTTGTTTGTGGAACTGGCATCCGGGTGATTGCCTCAATCTTCCTGGTCTGTGGATGGACCTTGCCCTTCCCCAGGGTATAGCCAAGATATTGTATCTCTTGTCTCCCAGCAAGCACTTCTTAGGGTTAGTTGTTATCCGTGCTTTCTTCAGACTGGTTAACATGGTTAGTTGGCTAAGATGCATCATCCAATTGGAGTTGTGGACCATGATGCAATCCAAGTAGGTGTTACATACCATTGATGTGGGCGGAACAGGCAGTCGACCAATCATTGAAACATTGCGGGGGCACCATGAAGGCTAAATGGGATTACGGTGAACTGGAAGAGACCACTGGGCATCTCAAACACAGTCTTCTCTTTTGCCAAGGGCATAAGTGGCACCTGCCAATATCCTTTGGTAAGATCAAGGGTAGAGATGAACTGAGCTGATTCCAGATGCTTAGTCAGTTCATCACTTGTGTCATTGAATAGATGTCAAAGTTTGAGACTTCATTGACCCTTTTAAAGTCGATACAGAAACTTATGCTCCCATCTGGCTTTGGCACCAATGCTATGGCTGAGGACCAATTTCTGTTAGACTCCTCTGTTACCCAAAGCTGGAGCAACTCCTTCACTTCAGACTTGATGATTCAGCATCTGGCCTCGGGAATCCAATAGTGTCATTGCCATACCACAACTCCAGCAGACGTAATGATGTCATGTTGCACCAGGTAGGTATGATTGGGCAGGTTCAAGAAGATCTCCTTGTTTTTCTCTACCAGCTGCTTTAAGTCAGCTACCTGTGTAGTAGACAGCTGCTCTCTGGAAGAAACTGAGTTTGATCCATTTCAGGTCCAACCTCGGGACTAAACTCTCCTTTCTGTACCACGCCACACTTCTGTGCAACCCACTTCTTCAGAAGGTTGATGTTGTAGATTTGAGTTTTCTTTTGTTTATCTGACTGAGCAATTTTTTATTCACAGGCCCTGTTTTCTCCAAAACTTCAAAGGGTCCTTGCCAATGGGCTAACAGCTTGTTCTCCGAAGGTCAGAAGAGGACAAGAATGCGGTCCCTCGGTTGGAATACTCAGTGGACCAAGAAGTGATTGTAAACTCTGGCTTGGAAGCTCTGAGCTTTCTCCAGATATAGAAAGGCTGCCTCTCCAGCCTTCTTAAGGTGATTCTGCACTCGGAAGACATAGTGAGATTCTGTCTGATATTTGCTTCATTTATTTATTTATTTATTTATTTATTTAAAGTTTTTGTATACCGACATTTATCTTCCCAGGTCTCACGAGCTTGTCCTTCCAATTAGCAACTCAAATGGGGAAAACCCCATCAAGCTCTGTAATACTTTGCAGATAGTGAGCAGCACATAGGACAGTAATGTGTCCCAGTTCTTGTCAACTTCATCCATAAATTTCCTCAACATTTGTTTGAGCAACTGATTTAAGTGCCCAACTAGGTCATCATATCAAGGCTCTCCAACGTGGGTGATAAACTGAGGTCTGCAGAGTTTTTACCTTGAGCAAAGTGCAGAGTTTTTTTTAATGACCATAGAGACAAAACGGGTACCCTAATCCATCAAGATCTCCTTGGGCAGCCCAAGTCACAAAAAAACCTTCAATAGGGTGGTTGCCACAGTGGGATTCTTCATATTTTGTAGTGGTATTGCCTTTGGATATCTTGTGGCATAGTCCAGTATGACGAGAATGTACTTTTCCTTGAGTTGAATCTCTCTAGTGGCCCCACAAGATCTATGTCCACTCTTTCAAAAGGGGTCTTGATTATAAACATCAGTATGAGAGGTGCCATCCGCACTCCAGCAGGCTTTGTGAGTTGGCAGATAGGAAGGACCAGCTATACAACTGGACCTGTTTATGAAGGCCCAGTCAAGAGAATTGTGCCAGTATCTTTTCACGAATCTTTTCTTCCCTCAGGTGACCCCCCTAGAAGGTGACTGTGTGCTATCTGCATGACCTGTTTGGGAACCAGGAGCTGTTCTATCACTTCCCCTTCCACACTTCCCTTTGTGACTCTATAAAGTAAATCTCCTTTTATTACAAAATAGGGAGGAACCGGGTCTGTAAGCTGTGCAACTGGGATTAACTTTCCATATGTTCCTGGGCCCACTTAAAGGATTCACCTAAAGTAAGCCCACCTAAAGTTCCCCAGAACACCCCCCATTTTTCCACCTCAAGGGATCGGATAAGGCATTCTGAATGGGTGTTCTCCCTCCAACTCCGAACCCTCCTCCCCTGCTGTCTCTAAATTATCGAGTGGGTAGGGAAACTCAATGTAACCTCATATGTAGTGCCCACAGGCTACAAGCTTATGCAAGCTTTCAATGGCAAAAGCCTTTTTTTAATCATTGGTCACTATGAGCTGTTTTTTAGGAACGCTTCCTTGTCAGAAGCTGTGCCATCTATATGCACTGATTATGGGAACGCTTCCATGCTGCCTGAAGCTGTACCGTCGAAATGTACTTATCTTACAGCATTTTCACGTTGGAGAGCCTTGATATGATGCTGGCTGAATGGGTAAATCCGACGTTATACCGACACTCAGTGTTTCGGAGAAAGCCTCCTTCTTCAGGGGGTCGGATGCCAATGCTGCCGGCTCAATAGCTGTGAGTAATATAAGTACAAAAGAATGAAAAAGTTGCATGAAAAGTCCCACTACTGTTGTCTAAAATATGGCGATTCAAAGAGAAAACACATGCACGAGAAACACTCTTATATGGCTGCGCATTTAGCGTCTCAATGTGGCTCTATAAACAAAACAATGTAAAATGACAAAGAAATCCAAGTGTTAGGAACTCATACCAAAATCTACCTTACTTGGACCAGCTTCGGGTCGTTTCCTGAATGAGAAATATTCAAGATGGCGACTGATGACGCTCATATCCTTTTTTGGATAGATTGGAATCCAAGATGGCGCCGTCGGTGACGTAGATGCCCAATTAAGGACACATCCACTAATTTGGCGGGCCTTTTTGATCTTTAAAAGTCAGCGTCTTCACTCAAACATTGCTGCTGACAGACGACTCACGGCAAAGCGACAGACTGCTCATCAGCATCGCGGAAGTTAGTCCTCCCAATCCTAAACAAAGCAGGTATTTAACTTACTGTCACTCTCAAACCTTAAACGTAACAGGCCTTTTCATATGGTGGGTCTCTATCTGTTCCTCAGGGCCCATTTAACCCTTCTAGGCCCTGGAGATCTTATACTCTGGTAAAGGGCTCCTCCCTTTGCCCAGGATTCCCTGTGGGTATCAACCTTAAGGAGAACAGGGCGAGACAGCTGTGCTCAGCCCTTTAAGGTAGTCTGAGGGAGTTTTCTCACAACCATATAAAGTATAATTGAACAGTATAACAACACTAACAGCAAACTAAAGTTACAAAAAAAATCCCACAATGTTAATTAGCCCAAACATAATTTTCCCCCTCCATCATAAATAAAACAGCAATGGTTCAGCGGCAATAACATAATAACTATTCCTGGCGCAGAGCACAGCTAAGACATTTCAGTTTACAGCTCAACATACAAAAAAAATGTATTAATTTCTGGGGTCACCTCAGTAACAATAACAAACTTTCTCCACAAAACCCTGCAAAAAAGCATGCATTCCTCTTAAAACAATAGAATGAAGAAATATAAAAACCATCATTCATAATAGTAAAACCATACTAATCAAAAGAATATTTCAAAACAACTGATAAATAGATCATCCAATAATTAAAAACCCATATACAATTTACAAAATTTTCCTAAACACCAATAAAATATTCCAGAACAGCAGACAAATATCAAATAAAACCCAATAATTAAAACTAGTAAGAAAAAAATATCCCAAGGTCTCCATATCTGAGAACGTTTGATTCCAGTAATCCTAAAATTGTCATGGATTAGTTGGGGTTTGAGGGGTGTTTTGTGTGTGCACAAACTTTCTCCTCACTCTTATATATACACACAAACTCTCACACAAGTTCATTCTCATACACACACTCTCATATTCTCATTCACAAGCATACACTCACACATATCCTCCCTCACACACATGTTCTCACACACTCATGCTCACACATGCATCCGCACACATGTTCACGGATGTGCACTTGCTCTCGCAGATGCTCTCAGACACTCCCTGATCACATTCATGCACACTTCTTAATCCTTAACTAGATGTGAAGCCTCTCTGAGTAACTGGAAAATATGGGGGTCCTCTTCCCATTTTAATTCCGCATTCAAATATCTGTGATCCAAATGCTTGATCTTGACTTCCCCAACTTCTCCTTTCCTGTCTTGTGTACCTGATGGACACCTCCATAACTCTCCTACGGGAAGTTTAGGAAGAGCATCAAAATTTGGTTGTATTATCAGAAGTTTAATACAAATTGAATGCAGTAATTTTAGCTCATTTTACATTGTGGTTTGATTGTTTTCTGTCTTATTATGCTTTTATTTTATATTATTTATATTATTGTTTTATGTTTTTTTTATTATATTTCATTTTAAATTGTAAATCACTTTGATTTATCTTATGAAATTATTAAGAGAAATAAACTGAACTATACTGAAGAGATACCACTGCTTCTTCTCTCTCCTTTACTTCCTCTCCCTCTGTTGGATACAGGATGGGTAATCTTTTCTTCTTCTTCCTCCATGTTTGCTGGGTGGGCAAGAAAATCACTTCAACTAAGTGATGCCAGGATCTCTTAAGAACTTCTGTTCCTCACTCCTTTCTTTGTGGGCAGCAAGAGTACATAAAAACTTCTTCCCAAAACAAAGATCATACAGGATACTTAAGAGGGAAAAAAAAATAAATGGAGATATCTTACCAACCACTGGGTATGGGTTGGAAATTTCTCTTGCAAAGATTCCTCAGTCAAGGTTTCGGGACTTTACACTGAAAAATTAAGAGAACTGAAAGGAAACATTTGTTCTTTCTTGAAATCCAAACTAAAAATCCACACAGACTGTAGGGGTCATTTGCTTTTATGCAAGCAGGAACAAAGCAATGCAGTAGCCTCTAGTGGGGATGCTGTGGCCTAGATGTTATAGTCCTCTACTCTGCACTGCCCTGCTCTGACCTAACTGGTAGGCCATGTTCCTTTAGTAGGGCTCCTAACGGGAGATTCTGAAGCACTAGCTCAGATTCTGTGGCAGCAGGCCAATTCTACATCCACAGAATCTCAGGAAACAAGGGACCTTGCCTTTAAAGTTCCATTTTAATTAATTTCATAACTGATAAAAAGAATGCACTAGGGTATGGCATTCTGCTTTAGCTCTGATACTGTCATTTTATTTTGGTGGTGGGTGAGACGAAACAGTTGGCAGAGCTGTGTAAAATATTCAATTTTCTGGCTCTTTTCTTGTCCCTGAATGACTTTGTCTCTGCCCTATATACAACAAACCCTTATTTTTATCTGTTTTCATAGTTTTTATAAATATTGTATGTGTTCTGACTCAGAGTAATAGCTCATCTGCTCTCAGGGAAAGAAAACAAATTAGCTATTTTACTAGTGCTATCCCTTGCTTTTAAGCAGTGGCTGCAGGCTTGTTCGCCTACGCAGTACACAAACCAGGCCAGGGAAACAGTTACCTGTACCATTCTATGTATGAGGCTTCACCTCCAGTAATCAGATGCATCTGGTCACGGTTTAGAAATCACTTAAAGAAGCAGTACTCACTAGATTCTTCAAAATATCAATTGGCCTTCATCTTTGCTTTTTTTTTTTTTTTTTTTTGTTCGTTTCCTTATTTGGTTTTAATCTGAAGAAATCCCTTTTCTTCTCCTTGTAATTTTCTTCTACTTCTAAAATGTCTCCATTTCTTTAGATGCTTGTGATATCTGCATGAGACTTTGAAAAAGATCAGTACAATAGTGCGAACAGTTTACTTATAACCATTACATTGAGAGTGCCTAATAGGCGAACAGGGCTGGCACATCCCAATAGGTGAAATAGGTGGTCGCCTAGGGCACCAGCCATTAGGGGGCAGCACCTCTGTTTGTGTGTGTGAGTGAGAGGGATTGTGTGAGTACAAGAGATCAATGGTGTTAGTGAGAGAGAGAGAGGGAGGGAGGGAGCTGTGTATGAATGAAACAAGGAACCTAAGGGGCGGATTTTAAGAGCCCTGCTCGCCTAAATCCGCCCAAATCCGGGCGGATTTAGGCGAGCAGGGCCCTGCGCGCCGGTGAGCCTATTTTACATAGGCCTACCGGCGCGCGCAGAGCCCCGGGACTCGCGTAAGTCCCGGGGTTTTCTGAGGGGGGCGTGTCGGGGGCGGGCCCAAACCGCGCAGCGTTTTCGGGGCGTGTCGGGGGTGGGCCCGGGGGTGTGGCCGCGCCCTCCGGACCCGCCCCCAGGTCGCGTCCCGGCGTGCTAGCGGCCCGCTGGCGCGCGGGGATTTACGTCTCCCTCCGGGAGGCGTAAATCCCCCGACAAAGGTAAGGGGGGGGTTTAGACAGGGCCGGGCGGGTGGGTTAGGTAGGGGAAGGGAGGGGAAGGTGAGGGGAGGGCAAAAGAAAGTTCCCTCCGAGGCCGCTCTGATTTCGGAGCGGCCTCGGAGGGAACGGGGGTAGGCTGCGCGGCTCGGCGCGCGCTGGCTATACGGAATTGATAGCCTTGCGCGCGCCGATCCAGGATTTTAGCGGCTACGCGCGTATCTACTAAAATCCCGCATACGTTTGCTTGCGCCTGATGCGCCAGCAAAAGTACGCCAAATCGCGCGGTTTGAAAATCTACCCCTAAGTGTATATAAGACCAGGGGGCTTGTCTGAGTGAATGAAGTCAGGGCCAGGGCCTGGACAAGGAGGGGGAGGGGAAAGGGGGAGAGCGCAAGGCAGTAGGTTCACCTAGGGTGCCTAATACCCTTGCACCACCCTGTAGGCGAAGCTTTTAAACACAGGAACTATACAAAAAAATTCTATACGACAAAGGAAGATATTACCCAAATTATCTATATAATTTTTTCTCAGCATTGATGCCTTAAATGTGTCTTTGCATGTAACAACCTCCAAGGATGACAAAGCAAAGGGGTTTTCAAATCATTTTCGCACAGGAGGGCAGCAACATTTATTTTTTTTTGGGGGGGGGGGGGGGCATCATAGCTCATGCTCCCTTCTTCCCTGCAAGCCAATCATGTCCCAGACTTCCAAACCCTTCAGCCCCCATCGCCACAGCTGGAGCCATTACAGCTCTCTGAGGAAATCACTGCTGAGGTGGAAATCATGAGCTTGGTAGGGGAGGAAGGGAGTTAGGGCAGCAGGAGGGAAGGGTGGGTTCAGAGGACGGTAGGGGGTGGGGGAGTGGGTGTCAGCATGGCATTGGCACTAACAGTGCCTAGGGGTGGCATTAGCTGAAATCTGTCACTTCAAATCCCTGTTTCCACATAGTCTGGTCAGGAAAACGAGCAACAATATCCATCATTCCTTTTGATGCAATCTAAAAGGTTAAAATGTAAAGTGTGAACGCAGCGGAAACGTATGATCTCAAATGCCTTCAAGGCGGGGCAGAGTGAATTCAGGGAGTATTAACGCAGCACAAGTGGATATACAAAGCTGTAAGGCCAATTAACTATGAACAGGAAGGAGAGAGAGAGAGAAAAGAGTTTCAGAGCTGCTTCCCATAGCTGTAGCAGACAGCAAAGATTTTCTGCTTCTTAATGAGGCACAATTGTTTGAGATGAAATGAGGGTTATTTCACTTTCCTCTAGAGCAGAAACCAAAGATAATTACACCGGCAGCAGGAATGCTACTTTATGGTTCTATGGATTTCTCTTTCAAGAACACCGGAATCAGGTACATTGTTTTATATAAGTCAAATGCTCTTAAAGCAATTGCTTTCATAGAAAGGAAACTAGGGGCCAGAAACGATGGTTGGAAGTGAAGCTGCCTTATAGATGAGGTTGTTATAGGTGAATCTCTTTCAGAAAGCATTAGATGGGCGACTGAGGAAATGTGACCCTACTGTGAAATGAAGAGATGTCGTCTGGCTTCATAAATAGCAAATCAGCTGAAGAGAAATCTCTGTTGGCTGTAGTCAATAAGCCCAGTTTCCCTCAATTCTGCCTCCGTGGCAGTGGCCGCAAAATTTCACCTTGACGTGGAATCGAGGAAAACTGGCTGCCCGGAGCACCTCCTCCCCCCCCTCCCCACCCCAGACGCTTCTTTCCTTCCTTCACCTCTTCTTCCCCTCCCTTGCATCCTTTCCTCTTCCACTCCCCAGCCCATCACTTGCCCTCCCTCGCCCAAGCCGCCGGCCTAGTTTTCTCTTCTACTTCCACTGCTGCCAGCTCTGCTCCTCCTGCTGTCACTCTTCAGCTCCTTGCTTGGCTGGAGTACTGTGCTGCCCTGCTTTCTGTGGCTCATGTGATATGATGGATCCTAAAGCTCTTGTTTGTGCAAGAAGAGGGCTGAATAGGTCATGTTCCTTCAGTTTGCAATGACATGAAAACAAAAAAATGCAAAGAAACAGGCTGGTTTGTTTTGTGTCATTTCAAAACTAAATGGGAAAAAAAAAAAAGCAAAATGTGTTTTAGTTTTGTTTTATGCTTTTTTTTGTGTGCACAGTTTTCAAGTTGTGTGCACAAAAAATGCAAATAGTGTGCGCGCACTAGGGTAGATGAGCGGCAAGGGAGACAGTAGCATTAGTAACTGGTTGGGAAGTAAGGAGAGAGGAAGGGATACAGCAGCTGGTGGAATAGAAGGGGGTATGTGGGGAATGGAAACAGGAGGAAAGAGGAACTGGCAATAAAAGGATGACAGAATAGGGAGAAGGTAGGAAGAAAGGAGTAGGGCCATCAGCTCCTTTAAACATGGTGGACCCGTAGTCCCAGGGCCACCATTGTGCTACTTTTTGTGGCTTTTTACTGCCACATTATTTTGCCCAGTGCATTTTATCACTGGGGAAAATACCGTGAGAGTCATAAAATGGCAGTGCCAATTACCACCACTTTATAAATCCGGCACTATTTTCTCCTCTGGGAAAAAATCCTGCCGCTAAGTAAATGAGACCCTAAATTTGGACTTGAGGCAATGGAGGGTGAAGTAACTTACCTGAGATCACAACAAGAAGCGGTGGGATTTGATCCCTTGGTTTCAGCCTGCTGTTTTAACCACAAAGCTACGACTTCACTCTAGAAGAGAAATGGGGAGAAACTAGGGTAGGGCAGGAATGAGAAAGGAAACAGAGGGCCAGCCTGGAGACTCAGCAGCAAGTGCTGTGCTCTGCCTCGTGGAGGACCCTTGTTTGATTCCTGGGTCAGGTCCTCTGCTCCCCAGGTCAGCCAGAGTCAGGGATGCTGGGAGGAGCAGCACTCATAGCCTGGGGGGGGGGGGGGGGGAGAGGGGCAATAGGGAGCCCCAGCCATAGTGCAACAGATGATTTAGGGTCCATGATTGCAGAGTTCTGGAATGAGCCCCTTTGTATGGCCCTCAGCCAATGACTGGGCTAAGTGAATTGTGAGGAGGATATAAAACAGGGGAGAATATTCTCAGCTAGTTACCAAAGCCCAGCAGAAGCTGGTTCTTTATTTTTTTGACCCAACAGTTTCCTCCTACTCCATTGTACTTTCAGATCACTTGGAAATTTAATGTGGATAAGTGCAAGGTGATGCATATAGGGAAAAATAACCCATGCTATAGTTACACGATGTTAGGTACCATATTAGGAGCTACCAACCAAGAAAGAGATCTAGGCGTTAGGGGTGTGAATCGTTTGATCGATCATCTTAACGATAAATTTCGGCTGGGGGGGGGGTGAGGGAAATCTGATCGTCGTGGGTTTTTGTTTTTTTTTTTTAAATCGTTAAAAATCGTAAATCGGGGGAGGGCAGGAAAATCGGCACACCAAAACAACCCTAAAACCCACCCCAAACCTTTAAGACAAATCCCCCACCCTCCCGAACCCCCCCAAAATGTTTTAAATTACCTGGGGTCCAGTGGGGGGGTCCCGGCGCGATCTCCCGCTCTCTGGCCACGGCTGCGTTAAGAGAAATGGCGCCGGTGGCCCTTTGCCCTTATCATGTGACAGGGCAAAGGTAGCGCCGGCGCCCGTATGACATAGTGAGGGCAAAGGTAGCGCCAGCGCCATTTTGAATATTGGCAATACGGCCCGCGTGCAGGAGGTCGCTCCCGGATCCCCGCTGGACTTTTGGCAAGTCTTGTGGGGGTCAGGAGGCCCCCCCAAGCTGGCCAAAAGTCCCTGGGGGTCCAGCGGGGGTCCGGGAGCGATCTCCTGCACGCATGACGTCGGGCGCCAGGAACCAAAATGGCGCCGGCGCTATCTTTGCCCTGTCACATGATAAGGGCAAAGGGCCACCGGCGCCATTTCTCTTAACGCAGCCATGGCCAGAGAGCGAGAGATCACGCCGGGGCCCTCCCACTAGACCCCAGGTAATTTAAAACATTTTGGGGGGGTTCGGGAGGGTGGGGGATTTGTTTTAAAGGGTCTGGGTGGGTTTTAGGGTTGTTTTGGTGTGCCGGTTTTCCTGCCCTCCCGCAAATAATTCCCGTGCCCTATTTAACGATACAATACAAATGCCCCTGATGATAAATCGGGGGCATTTGTATTGTATCGTGCACTCTAACGATTTTGGACGATTTAAAAATTATCTGACGATAATTTTAATCGTTCAAAAACGATTCACATCCCTACTAGGCGTCATAGTGGATAACACATTGAAATCATTAGTTCAGTGTGCTGCGGCAGTCAAAAAAGCAAGCAGAATGTTAGGAATTATTAGGAAGGGAATGGTGAATAAAATGGAAAATGTCATAATGCCTCTGAATTGCTCCATGGTGAGACCACACCTTGAATACTGTGTACAATTCTGGTCGCCGCATCTCAAAAAAGATATAATTGAGATGGAGAAGGTACAGAGAAGGGCAACCAAAATGATAAAGGAGATGGAACAGCTTCCCTATGAGGAAAGACTAAAGAGGTTAGGACTTTTCAGCTTGGAGAAGAGACGGCTGAGGGGGGATATGATAGAGGTGTTTAAAATCATGAGAGGTCTAGAACGGGTAGATGTGAATCGGTTATTTACTCTTTTGGATAGTAGAAAGACTAGGGAGCACACCATGAAGTTAGCATGGGGCACATTTAAAACTAATCGGAGAAAGTTCTTTTTCACTCAACGCACAATAAAGCTCTGGAATTTGTTGCCAGAGGATGTGGTTAGTGTAGTTAGTGTAGCTGTGTTTAAAAAAGGATTGGATAAGTTCTTGGAGGAGAAGTCCATTACCTGCTATTAATTAAGTTGATTTATAAAATAGCCACTGCTATTACTAGCAACGGTTACATGGAATAGACTTAGTTTTTGGGTACTTGCCAGGTTCTTATGGCCTGGATTGGCCACTGTTGGAAACAGGATGCTGGGCTTGATGGGCCCTTGGTCTGACCCAGTATGGCTTGTTCTTCTTAACCAAGGCTGGGATCTGGTATTATAAGCCTTTCTTTGCAATTACTCTGGTCACTGCAGTGATGGTCCTGGGATGCGGGGCACTAAATCCGGTCACTAGGTGTCACCATGGCTCCCTCCCTCCTGGGGGCTGTGAATGCTGCCTCTTCAGCATCCCTGGGGAGTCCAACAAACCAGCGACCTGAGCCACCTGGTCAGCCCCCACCAGCAGCTGGTCCTGCCGAAGCTGGAGGCCCAAAGGAGCAGGAAGAAACTGTGGGGGTCAAACAAAAAGGAATTGGAAGAACGATAAAAGACTGAAAAGTAAAACAAAATATGGAGATACAACCAAGATGGAAAAGGGGAAGAAATAATAACTCGCACCACTGAAGGTTGTTCATTTTTACAATATGCTCTCACACCAAAACCCTACCCAGCGTTGTAAATGTCTAAGAAATGACAGCACAAGACACATAAAATAAGATTTATAAAATGAATAAAAGGCTTACAATGTACATGAAAGCAAAAGTGGCAGAGAAGATTTATAGGGGTTGTTGGGGAATTGATTAAAGAATTCCCCCCCCTAAGAAGGCCCAGAAGGAGCTATGGACTGTAAGAGGGAGTGGGAATGGAGGCACAGCGGGGAGAAGTAGCCAAATGATTTCTTAATGAAGTGAGTTTTCAGGCAGCGCAAGAGCTGCAGATGGGAACAGAGGCAGGTCAGAAACCAGAGAGGAGGAGGAAGTCTCAGAAGTAAAGAACAGCAAGGAAAGAGGCAGGAGAGTTGAAGGAGGGGGTCTCAGGTGACACTAAATGTGGTGGGGGATACAAAGCAGAAGAAAGAGTCGGAGCTTTTAATGCCAGCAACAAGGCAACTTGAAAAGAGAACCTGGCTTTGTTTCAGGCTGCTCGTTGCTGACATTAAAAGATATCATCATCTTTCTTCTGCTTTGCACATCTCCCCATGCTTTTGTGGCAGACACTCCCGCCCTGGCCACTAGATGCCACTATCCCTGCCCTTAGAACATACTTAGTGGGAGCCATCCATCCATCCCTTCAGGTCCTCCCCACTGGGAGGCTTTGGATTGGACGACTCAGTGTTATTTAGCCCAGCCATGTTAAGACTTGGGGTTCAGTTAGAGAGAGCAGCTGCGGGGAAAACATGTAGGGGCCGATGCAATATAGTGTGCTCAGCCGAGCACACTGCTTAACCCGCAGTTGGACGCAGGTTGTGTAGGCGCAACCTAGTCCCCTTATGTAATAAGGGGATTAGCACCTCCACAATGCGATGGCTCCTGCTGCAAGAGATTGTGACAGTAGCAAAGCTATCCTGATTAAAATTTAAAGTATTTTTTTGGAACCCCCTTCTCCACTGGGGTTCCAAAAACCCCCAGTGGATGGTTAATAGCCTGGTCCCCAGATTTTTCCACAAGAGAAATTACCCAAAGTAACATTTGAGGAATAAAGTAACAGCATAACCAAAGGAAGAAAGTACAAGAGAAGGAGATCCCATCCGGATGTCTGTTTAAGGAATTAGGACAGGGTGGGCGCTCACGGGAAAGAAGATGTCTAGAGGTAGGATTTTGCAGTTAAAAGGGAACCTATCACTGAAAGTGCCAATGCCCCTGACACAGTGGTGGAGGCCATCACGGAAGACCCCCCCCCCCCCCTCGATGGGTGAAGCAAGTGGACACACCAGTTTGCTTTCTTGGGCAGAGCAGATGGAGGTCCAGGAGCAATGTAAAATAGAAGCAGCAATGATCCCATCGGTGATTGGCAGAGGTAGGCGGGTTCTGAAGTCAGTCAAGTCCAAACCCGCATGGTCATCTACCCAAACGAAGATTTATCCAAGACATCTCAAGCCGATGATATCACCTCAGTTTGCTAAATTAGCCGCAGCAGTAGTGGATACAGCATTGAATATTTCGGGAACATCATCAAGTCGATATTGGATGGTATTGCAACAGCAGCAAACAGAACGTAGAGAGTGGATCACTGTGATTACCCCCCCGAGCAGGCCGAGGAATTGTATGGGATAGTTATGCGTAAATGTAATTTTATGGTGAGAGGTCCCAAGACTTTCTGGGAATTCTGCTAGATGGCCATGGAGGAGCCATCTAGACCCGCCAGTTCCAGCATTTCAAGCAAAACCAACTCTGCACCTAGCAGTGAATCACTGTTCCCAGAAGGAAGAAGTCCAACCGTTTCAGAGGGCCTATACCCTTGGGTGCCTCCTGAAGTGTTCACCGATGGGTATCTCCTGGACCAACCCTTACTATTGGCAGTGTGCGACCAGGTATGGATGGTGCCCAGCGTGTTGGAAAAATGGTCAAATATCCACAGGCTCTCACAGGCCCAGTGAATCATTGATCATCAGGTCCAAGGAATTTTCAGACTACAGACTAAAGGGGTGCTCAATTAACGAACGTCCATTTTCCTAACCTGTGGCTGTGTAGAGGTTAGGAAAAAGGGATGCTCGCAAAATTGAGTGTCCATTTTCCTAATCTGATTGCCGAAATATCTTTTTTTTTACCTAGCTCCTTTTTAAATTCCTCCAACTTAATATCGCCACTTGGATTGAAGAGTATGCAGACTTAACTATTGCCAAAGACTCAAAAACTCCAAAATATAAACAGAATTACCCTTATTACTGCAGGCCCTTAGACCAGAAAATAGCAGATCTGCAGTTTGGCAGAAACATCTTTAAACATGCTGTCACCTACCTCAAGAGTGGGGAACAGAAACCCTATTCCATTAACTGCCTCTTGCCAAATAGAAAGACAATCAAGAAACCCAGTCTGGAGCATTATGAGAGGAGAGGAGAAGGTTTCCTAAGAAGGAGGATGCTCTCAGTGAAGATTTGATTTCCCTGTGAGGAGGGGGCGACTTCATCCATAAATAAAGACTGTTCCAATTACAAAAGGGACATTGTTTGTTTCTCTCTTTCTGTTATTTGTTATTGCAGGGCATCCAGTCAGCCTGTCCTGTCCCAGATTCAGAGGTTTCTGCTGGGAGTTCCTATGCCTCCTTTTTACTGCAGCAGCCCATTTGCCTGTTGCATTGAGCACCCCGTAGAGATTGATTGGCCCATATTACGAGAGCGGGCACCCAATCATGCGCGGATATTGCATTGGCCTATCAGTGGGAGCCATCCATCCCTTCAGGCCCTCCCACTGGGAGGCTTTGGATTGAGTGCCTCTGTATCGCTCCATGGTGAGACCGCAGCTTGAATACTGTGTACAATTCTGGTCGCCGCATCTCAAAAAAGATATAATTGCAAAGGAGAAGGTACAGAGAAGGGCAACCAAAATGATAAAGGGAATAGAACAGGTCCCGTATGAGGAAAGACTAAAGAGGTTAGGGCTGTTCGGCTTGGAGAAGAGACGGCTAAGGGGGGATATGATAGAGGTGTTTAAAATCATGAGAGGTCTAGAATGGGTAGATGTGAATTGGTTATTTACTCTTTCAGATAATAGAAAGACTAGGGGGCACTCCATGAAGTTAGCATGGGGCACATTTAAAACTAATCGGAGAAAGTTCTTTTTCACTCAACGCACAATTAAACTCTGGAATTTGTTGCCAGAGGATGTGGTTAATGCAGTTAGTGTAGCTGGGTTTAAAAAAGGATTGGATAAGTTCTTGGAGGAGAAGTCCATTACCTGCTATTATTTATTTATTGATTGATTGATTTTTATATACCGGTGTTCAATATAGAACACTGTATTATTAATTAAGTTGACTTAGAAAATAGCCACTGCTTTTACTGGCAACAGTAACATGGAATAGACTTAGTTTTTGGGTACTTGCCAGTTTCTAGTGGCCTGGAATGGCCACTGTTGGAAGCAGGATGCTGGGCTTGATGGACCCTTGGTCTGACCCAGTATGGCATTTTCTTATGTTCTTATGCCATTTAGCGCAGCCATTTTAAGACTCAGTCAGAGAGAGCAGCTGCAGAGACCATGTGTATTTTTTCCACACTCTGGTAGGACCTCCCAGCCTTGCCCAAAGGAGTTTCTGTTAGAAGAGACACCTCCCCGTGCACTCCCTGCCAGAGGGTCCTTCTTATAATTTACAGTGAGATAGACTTTTAACCCTGACACCCCTTTGGGGCAAGGGGCTCTCTTCAGGGGACCAAATACCTGTGAGCTTATCTCTGCTCCCTAGGTAGGCGAGCACCAGTGATGGATCCTGCTGCCAGAGACAGTGAGGGCAGAGAAGCTGTCCTGATTAAGAGTTAAAGCATTGATCGGAACTAAAGAGTAGTGGGGAGGATTTTGGATCCCCCTTCCCCACTGGGATTTCAGCGCAGGATTCGTAGCCTGGTCCCCAGATTTTTCCCCAAGAGAAATCACCCGAAGTAACAGCTGAGGAATAAAGTAATAGCATAACCAAAGGAAGAAAGAGCAGGAGAAGGAGACCCCCATCCAGATTTCCACCCTAAGGAATCAGGACAGGCTGGGTCTCCACGGGAAAGAAGATGTCTAAAGGTAGGATTTTTAGAGTTAAAAGGGAACCCTCTCTCCAGGATTCCATGGGACAGTCGCTGGGAGAGTAAATGCATTTAAAATCACCATGGGCTCTACCCAGAGCTCTGTAATAAGGACGCCTACCTACACAGAAAGTAACCCTGTAACTACAGTCAGATGTACGCGCATCATTTTGGACAAATGGACTTTAACTTTATGAATCAGTAAACTTTAATTTAACACCCAGACCTGGTCCTGGCAGTTATTGAAGCCTCTCACCCCATGAGAAGCCCTTAAAGTACAGCACACTCACTGACGACCTTCTTCCATCATCTGGGCCACAAGCGAGAGCTTCCCCCATAAAAAGGATTCCTCTCAGGGATTAGGAGTCAGCGTGGGAGTGAATAGCTACCCAGAGCAGCCCCTGAGGATATAAATAAAAGTGTCTGCCCTTGATGACTTAATACCCCCAAAGTAAGGGTTACACTTACATAGCAGCTGGCGCCCCAAATGCACTGAAATGTCTTGGTAAACAAGTCACACAGGACCCAGGGATTACCAACAGCTGGCTTGAAATGCCCAAAGCTTTATTAACTACCCCTCCTAAACCCTTACCCACCCTCCCCCTCCTCTCCCCCCCCCCCCTTTCTCCCCCTTAAATCTCTGCTCCATTGGTTCTTTTTTGTAATGCTTTTGTACTGTTTTTATTTTGTTCATTTTGTCTTTTATTCTTTTGGTTAGTAATATTATATTATATTGTTTATAATGTTGTTATATTGCTATATTGTTTTACTGTATCTCATCTGAGTTCTTTGTAAACCGGCATGATGTGCTTCACGAATGTCGGTAAATAAAAGTTAATAAATACATAAATACAGAAAGAAGCTTAGGAAAAAACTCTGACATGCATTCTTATAGGTAAACGGGCTAAGGGATTCAGGGAAGTAGGGAGTTTCATCTGAGGGTACTTCCCCTTTCAGGGAAAAAGAAGTCAGCTTACACTGCACGGACAAATTGAGAAGGGCGGAGGCAAATTAATGCTATGATGTGAAGCAAACATATAAAACTCAGGCTTATTTTGAGTGCAGGAAGCTGAGCTGTATCACTCTACAGCCTTTTACAACTTCTTGGATGATTAGAGTCCATGGACTACTGAGAGAGCAGTTTATCTATGTGCAGGGAAAAAGCCTTCTTCCAAGCCACAAGTGCATTAGAATTTGTCTTCCCAAATCTATTCTGGTGACCTTCTCTCCCAGCCAGTTGCACTTTCAGGACATCCACAATAAATATACAGGAGACAAATTGCTCCACATTGGAATCCCAGTATATGCACATGCATCTCATGCAAATTCATTGTGGATATCCTAAACTCCTGACTGGCTATGGGGATCAGCAGGATAGGTTTGGGAAGCCCTGCATTAGAATAGCAAGCCTTTAATCACATTAACATACTCCGCTTCTTATTCTTTACTAGTGCATGCAGTGGCACACGTTTGCCAAATCTCAAATCCTATGTTTGTTATTAATAATCACTTTTCTTTTCAACATTTTTATACATTTGCAAAATAGTCAATGTGTTTGCTTCAGAGAGACACCAAACAGCCAGGGACTGTTAGACAAGCCTTAAAAAAAAAAGTGAAAGAATGGAAACCTGCCTGACCAGTTCTTTGCTTAAACCTGCAAAGTTAATTATTAACAGTAAATCCGCCTGGTCTTGCCCTTTGCTACCCCCAAGAACCTAAAATTTCAAAGCAAATTCTTTCTCCCTTTCTCGAGACACACCCTTTCTCCATCTGCATTTACTCCTCTTAAATATCTGCTTTCTTGGGCCTTGCAGCTGTGCTCCTTCCAACACTGTATCTCTGAATTTAATGTACACTGGTCTGCCTCTTGGCAATCTGGAATTTCTTGTAGCTCACTCTGTCTCACCTGTTGAATGCTATTTTACCTGCCTCCCTGAAATACTAGATCTACATGCTGACACCACTCTAGTATTTTAGCTCTTTTTTCCACTACATTAGAAAAAGTCATGTTGTTTATTATTAATTACAGAGGACTATCCAGTATTCTCAATTTCCCGAAAATATGGTTTGTTTTGCCCCGCTGACCCTGCTGACCCTTCAACAGGTGGGAATGGTGGTTAAAAACATTTAGCCTTTGATTTTCACCTCCTGGGAAGGTCCAGAAGCATGGAAGCTCCACCATGTTTGTCTTTTCTTGGAAGTGTATCACATCCCTGGTAATGCACCCTCCTTCTCCATTATGTTTTGCACTAGATGCTGAAGGAAGTAAGACATTACACACTTGGCAAGTAAATTTTGTAATAATTCCAAGATCTATTTAAGAGAAACTTAAATCAATGGAAATTGCAGTCCTATTCTGAGACGTATTTAGATTAATGTTATAGCTAATCAGATATTTCCAGGTTCTACCTTCCATCTGCTTGAGGTGTTTACACTTTTAAAAACAGCCTGAATATTGCTCCATTGAACAAAATTTTAGTCTGATCTGGTAGCTAGTGCTGGTTTCTGCCAACTGCTCTGGTAAGCAGGTATTGATTTCCTGCCTCAGCCTGAATCAGACTGAGCATGCTGCAAAGAAGAAAGTGGTAGGTCTTACTCTGTCCAGATGCAACAGCAGGGAGAGGAAGAACTCAGGCAGACCACAAATGCACATCCCTACAGACCACTGGGAAGCTGCAAATGAAGGCACCACAAGATTCACCTGAAGCCCTCTTGCCATCTCAGTGCTGAAATAAAAAAAACAAAACAAATAATGTTCTTTTCCCGGGCTTATTTTGCAAAGTCATTAAAGGGGCAGGGCCAGTGCGTCCCAATAGGCAAACTAGGTGGTCACCTAGGGTGCCAGGCATTAGGGAGCGGCAAAGAGCAGCCATGTGGGGTATGAGCAGAGCCCATCCCACTCATGAGCGAGAGGAGTAGAGAGTCAGCATGCCACGAGCAGATCCTATCCCACTCATGAGCGAGAGGAGTAGAGAGTCAGCATGCCACGAGCAGATCCTATCCCACTCATGAGCGAGAGGAGTAGAGAGTCAGCATGCCACGAGCAGATCCTATCCCACTCATGAGCGAGAGGAGTAGAGAGTCAGCATGCCACGAGCAGATCCTATCCCACTCATGAGCGAGAGGAGTAGAGAGTCAGCATGCCACCAGCAGATCCTATCCCACTCATGAGCGAGAGGAGTAGAGAGTCAGCATGCCACCAGCAGATCCTATCCCACTCATGAGCGAGAGGAGTAGAGAGTCAGCATGCCACGAGCAGATCCTATCCCACTCATGAGCGAGAGGAGTAGAGAGTCAGCATGCCACCAGCAGATCCTATCCCACTCGCAGCCAAGAGGAGTGTTTGTGTGTGTGTGTGTGTGTGTGAGTGAGAGGGATTGCGGGTGTACAAAAGAGCAATGGTGTTAGAGAGAGGGAGGGAGCCTGTGTAAGGGCGCATGTGAATGAGACAAGGAACCGAAGTGTATGTAAGAGATCGGGTCTGTCTGAGTGAATGAGGTTGGGGTTGGAGCCAGGCCTGGACCGGGGAGAGGGGGGGGGGGGGGGCGGAAGAGCGCAAGGCAGAAGATTTGCCTAGGGCACCTAATACCCTTGTCCTGGCCCTGTAAGGGGATTTCACTTTTGTTTTACTGATGTTAAAAGGCCCAAAGAAACAGGCATGCATGCAATCTTTAAAATTACTGAAGCCTCCCTTTAGATTTTAGAACAACTCCCTGATGTCAACACAGCCTGTTTCTGGCTCCAAAATCTCCCCAGTCTCTGGAAAAGAAAGGCAAGCTTGGGGAAACGCCCAGCCTTGCCTAAGGAACCACACAAGTGATTTAGGGAAAGCTTCAGATTGTTAGCAGGCTGCTGCCACCTGCTGCTTCCAATGGAAACATTTCTGTTTTGGTTGCCTTCAAAATATCGTTACCTTGCACATTGCTCTGTCCCACTCTCTAGCATTATTTCTGTAAATTTCATTATTCAGTGCTCAACTGTTCTATTTTTATATTCAATTTGTCAGTTCTTTAAAAAAATAAAAAATAAAAAAAGTGCATTCTTTGTGATTGGTACAATTCCAAAGAAAGGGTGCACTTGGGCTGTGAACTTTCCATAAAGAATCATTTATTTCTTTGATGGATTCTTTGGATTTCAAACAGAGAGAGGCTGCAATTCTAGAGATCTTTCTCAGCCAAAGAAAAAAAGTTTAAAAAAAAAAAAAGAAGAAAGATTTGGAAAGAAAAGGCAAGAGAAACTTAAACGAAGATAGGCTGAGCTCTTGTCTGTGGTCACAGTGTCAGTGTGAGAGAGGAGATACTGCAGTTTAGTCTGCTCACTATTACAGACTTACTGACCCATTGCACAGGAGGGAGGAAGAATGTGTCGCTGGGCACTTGCAGCCTAAAGACGCACTGTTTTTATTTAACAGTTGCAATGAGCAGGTAGAACACACGCCTTCCTTTTCTTTATTGTTTCCAACTCTATGCATTAATAAAGGAGTTAGCATGCACTGACCACGGCATGTGTTGGATTCTTTTTCCACACCCTGTGCCATTTACTAGTGCAAATCTACCTAGTCATAATCAGTAAGCAAATAACATGGAGCAAACGTTGTTCTGCTGCCTGTCTGACTCCACACTAGTACTGATATACACACAGTAGTATACCACACTGCATTGTAACACTACAATCCCTAAGGGCCACATAATATAATTGAACCAGGGGGTCCCCCTCAGAGTTTGCTAGGGGATGGGACACTCCTCATAATTTGATCTGGGGGAGGGTTGCATGTCTGACCCTATGGATGATTTGAAATGCTGGGGAAAGGGAGAGGCTGTAGCAGACAGAGTACCAATAATACAACTCCATTTTTCAGAATCCTGCCTCAACCATGGGAATCCTGCTCCGTGCTTCTCCTTCCCTTGCATCTTACCCTGAGGTGGGAAGATAGGGCAGTAGGTGTATTGTGTGTGTGTGTGCAGGAAAGTGCACTCTTTCCTTTCTCTCTTTCACTTTTCCCTTCCCTTTCATTCCCCTCCCTTTACTCACTTCTCTCAGTCCCTCTTTTGGTGGGAGGGAGAATCTGCTTAATATTGTTTTATGGTCTTGGCTTCTGTCCACCAAAATAAACTCCGATATTTACCAAGAAACATAATAAGTCTTTTTTTTCAACTGATTTACTCCTGTTTATGTTTTTGTCATAACAAACCATGATAAATTCCTGGGAAGAAAATAAAGAACAATAAAAACCGAAAAAGAAGATCCTTAATGATGCAGCATCACTTCCATTTAAAAAAAAAAAAAAGTAATTTGAAATAAAAGTTGTTAGGGATGTGCAAACGACTACAAGTCCATTCAGCCTCAGGGAACTCTGACTGAAGTCAAAGAATGAATACTTATAAGAGACTCCTCTAAAAAAATATTCACTAAGGTACCACAAATTCTGCATCATGTGCCTTTCAGAACCACATACACACAGTCTGTATGTAAATATAGTCCCAACCAAAGTGGCATCAGAAATCAGTGCTGCTCAAGTCAATGAATTTATTTGTTAAGAACATAAGAAATTGCCCTGCTGGGTCAGACCAAGGGTCCATCAAGCACAGCATCCTGTTTCCAACAGAGGCCAAAACCAGGCCACAAGAACTTGGCAATTACCCACACTAAGAAGATCCCATGCTACTGATGCAATTAATAGCAGTGGCTATTCCCTAAGTAAAATTGATTAATAGCCATTAATGGACTTCTCCTCCAAGAACTTATCCAAACCTTTTTTGAACCGAGCTACACTAACTGCACTAACCACATCCTCTGGCAACAAATTCCAGAGGATGTAAAATTTTGGCCCCAAGCAACACAAAGTGGATATATATATATATAAATATAGGAATGAATATGTATTCCTATTGGCTGCCCTCTTATTTATTCATGTTACCAAGGTTCCCACTGACGTGATGGTTTAATATATGGGGGATGGGAAATGGAAATGGTTGGTAGCTTGACAAAAAAAGTAATGTGATCAGTCAATGTGACTAGAACTTGTGCCCTATCCCTGATACCGGGAGTGTTGTGATCTTCCTGCATGTAGTGCCGTATCCCTGATACCAGGAGTGTTGTGATCTTCCTGCACGCAGTGCCCTATCCCTGTTACCGGGGGTGTTGTGATCTTTCTGCATGCAGTGCCCTATCCCTGTTACCGGGGGTGTTGTGATCTTCCTGCACGCAGTGCCCTATCCCTGATACCGGGCATGTTGTGATCTTCCTGCACACAGTGCCCTATCTCTGATACCGGGAGTGTTGTGGTCTTCCTCTCTGCACTGCCCTGTGCAGGATCTCGAGAGCTGTGATCTTCTACCTTGCAATGCCCTATCCCTGAAACCAGGAGTGTTGTGATCCTCCTGCATGCAGTGCCCTATCTCTGATACCAGGAGTGTTGTGATCTTCCTGCATGCAGTGCCCTATCCCTGATACCGGGAGTGTTGTGATCTTCCTGCATGCAGTGCCCTATCCCTGATACCGGGAGTGTTGTGATCTTCCTGCACACAGTGCCCTATCCCTGTTACCGGGGGTGTTGTGATCTTCCTGCATGCAGTGCCCTATCGCTAATACCGGGAGTGTTGTGATCTTCCTGCACGCAGTGCCCTATCCCTGATACCGGGAGTGTTGTGATCTTCCTGCACACAGTGTCCTATCCCTGATACCGAGCATGTTGTGATCTTCCTGCATGCAGTTCCCTATCCCTGATACTGGGAGTGTTGTGATCTTCCCTGTCCAAATGGAGGGACCTATTGTTGAGAATGCCCGGTCTCTGATGTTTGAGTGGTGCACTGCTTTGATAGGGGGAACGTGTAAGGATCCTTTGTAGGCTTCCCTTAAGGGTCTGGCTGTAGAGTGAAGTTTGAAGTAATGATTGCACTATCAAATTTTGGACTCTCACCACAGAATTGGCTTGGCAAGAGGATTGCCTTTGAGCCATTTACTTGGATGGTCTCTCATCCCAATTAAAAGATGAACTCACAGCCGTGAGTTACCCTCCTCTTTAGAGGATCTTATTACTCTGGCAGGCTGTATTGACCACCGCCTCCAGGGGCATCACCGTGAAGTTTGGACACCCTGACGTCTTGCTGAGCAGCGTTCCCATTCTCCACCTGCAGCAGGCTCCGTGACCAGTGGAGTCCCACCATCTACCAAGATGGAAGAACCCATGCAGCTGGGTCATGGGCGTCTTACACCGGAGGAACGTCTTAGACGGAGGCATTCGGGTCTGTGCCTGTACTGTGAGGCTTCCAGCCACCGCCTCCTGTCTTCTCCTGTCCGACCAGGAAACTCCCGGGCCTAAGTTCAGTGGGGGTCCTGAACTTGGGTGCTAGTACTCCGGCCCCTCAATTGTCTCTGCCAGTCATCCTGACTTGGGACTCTCGCTCATTTCCAACCATGGCTCTAATTGATTCAGGAGCTGGTGGGAGCTATATTCTGAAGGACCTAGTACACCTCCTAGCATCTCCACTCATACCATTGAGATACCATTACGCATCGCCTCTATCTATGGCAAAACCGCTACCCAGAAGGATTTCCCAAGTGATGGCACCCGTCTGTCTTCTCACTGGAGCCCTACATGAAGAGGAGGTTGAACTCTTTGTGCTGGAGAAGTCCATCCATCCAGTGGTTTTGGGGTTACTGTGGCTTCAGCGCCACTCTCCCCAGTTTGATTGGGGAACTTTGCAGATCGTCGAGTGGAACCCAGTCTGTCATCAACAGTGCCTCAAGAAGGTGGCATCTTCTCCTGCGATTCCCCTTGCAGTGACTGCTTCTGGTCTTCCGCCTTCATATGCAGACTTCGAAGATATCTTTTCAAAGCAGAAGGCGGATATCCTCCCACCTCTGTGTATGTTTGACTGCCCCATTGAGTCGATGCCTGGTACCATGCCTCGTATCATGCCTCCTAGGGGTAGGACCTACCTGCTATCCGTACCAGAATGATGCATCGCTGTGAAAAGCTTCAGGGAATAGATTGTTAGTGATAGTAGCTTCTCATTTCTTTGACAGCTCTTCATTAAAGTTTTGTTATGGAATACATTGCCATACAAACAAGGCTGGAAACAAATTATTTGAAATTCAGGAAATATGTTAAGACTTTATTTTTACCCAAATTTTTAACTATTAGTATTTAGCAGTGAAAGGTATAATCTGTTGTCTCATTTATTAATAAGATTTTATCAGTGTTATGTTTATTGTTTGGATCGTTGTACATAGTTTGTGTATCTGTTGATTTTATCCTATGTATTATATGTTTAATTGATCTGTACACTGCTTTGATTGTTTACAAAATTGGTATTTCAAAATAAATTCAAACCTTTAAACCTTTTCCTGAACAGTCGTATGAGTGGCATGATGGCTGAGTGCACAGTGACAGTAAACTAATACCCACAGATTTGCACCTCAGCATCTTGCTGTGTTATTGCCAGTTGCCACTCTGGTTGCTGCTGCCCAACTCACTCATCTTGCCCAGCACAGAGGCCCTCATAGTGTTTAAGATAAGACACTTTTATTTGCATAAAATATTTCAAACAAATCTCTCCAATGGACATTATATATATATATATATATATGGACTGATGTCTGAAATATAAACCTACACTTGTACACAAGTTTGTTGATTTGATAATATCTTAACTGTTATTTGCTCAACTCTGTAAACAGATGTGATATTTTTAACGAATGCCAGTACACAAACCCCAAATAAATAAATCCGATTACAGTGAGCTTGTTTCTGATGGACCTTTATAAAAAAAAAATATTGGCAGTTTTCATACTGTTTGAAATAATACAGGAGTGCTGTTTCTATATCGTCTGGGGTAATCTTACCATCCTGGCTGCTGCTATCCCAGAGATACCATAAAGAAATTAAGATGGTAACATATAAACCGGTGAGTGCTCAGATACAGGCCATTTTATAACTTGCGTGCACATATGCATGTACAATATAAAATAGCCTAGCTGCGCGCACATGTGCACCCAGTTTTAAGTGCCCCAAACCTTTTAAACCCTTCAAATTGGCTGTTTTTAACTTTTTTTTTTTTTTTTTAAACTTACACCTCCTCCGTAGCCGAAGTAAAGTTATCAGGAGTGGACTTGGGCGCGTGCAAGGGTGTGTAAGTACTTATGAACACATCTCTTGGCCACGCCCTGAAACACCCACGCCCCACCCAGATCACACCTCTTGTTGAAATCAAGTGAGATGTGTGCACAGTGGAAGATATGCATGCATCTGGCTGGCTTGTAAAATTCGGCCATCATGCACAAGCCTGACTTTTGCACGCATCCACCAATTGATGCACATGCCAGGCTTTTAAAATTTACCTTTAAGTGTACATGAAACATTCAGTGTGTCACTATCCAAAAAAAAAGAGAAGTCATTTTGGTTATTTTGAATTTGCTACAAAAATCTGTAAAGTCCTTGATATAAATGTACCCAGAGTATAAGGGTGAAGGTGGAGGGAGAGCCCAATATTTAACTTTGCTATTTATACCACCGTAAGAGGGGGCACTTTCACATACACAGTCAGAAGTATGAACAGCAAAGTTGACATCAGTGAAGATTTTCTGTCATTTGGAGCGATGAAACGCTGGCGACGCACCTCAGCTCCTTTGGGGAGCTGAAGAGTCAAGTCTCGACAATCCCAAAGTGACATCGAATCATATAGGAGGGAAGCTGTTGTGAAGCTAAAAAAAGAAAGGTCAAGAGGAGGCTGAGGGGTGTTTCATCAAGCCCTATGACGGATTCATGTACTGAGTGTACTATGCAGCAGGGGAAGCAGGGTGCTATGCATGTAAGGTAGTAGGACACACCCACAAGGTGAGCCCCCTTGCCAAAAATACCATCAGTGCCACTTCCTTTGTGGCTGCAGTGCCGTGCACCTCAGCCATGATAGCCCCAGATCCCTCCAGGCTTGGTCAAAAGACCGGCGTTTCATCCGGAAAGAAGGATTCCGGCTCCTCCACTATCTGCATGACACCAGCCCCAGCCTTGACATCTGTGAGCGCCCAGTCACGCAAAAGGAGATCAGGGCCTGCCGACTCCTCTGTCACTGACACTAGGGTCCAGGAAGACCCTACCCAGGCAGAATTTTCACAGGAGAATCCGAGATCCCGGGCCAAGAGCCCAGATGTACAGGACTCGGATGGTGTAACATTTAGAGGAGGGAAGACCCCCAAAGACAAACCAGCCAAAGCCTCTCCAAAGACTTCCTCAAAGATTGGCGTACAAACAGAGGCAGGGGATTCTTCTCCCCTCGAGAGCAACATCTGGCCTACTAAACACAGTATGCCTGGGGAGGATAACCCCACAGCCCCCATCCCTTCCGACCCTGGAAATTCGGCTGCAGAGGTGGCATCACCCCCCCGAAACCCAAGAAACCTTGGAAAGGCAGGGAAAGGGTGAGGAAAAGAAACCATAGGCTAAAGACCAAGTATTACAAGAAGTACAAGCAAAGAAACACCAGTCAAAATGGATTTCAAAATTTGCAGTATCACAGGATTGAGAGAGCTGAACGTCTTCTCCTGATGACAGCCCAGATGCCGAATTGCCAGACCTAGGAAAAAGGCATTAAAAAAAACCATAGATGAGCCCATAGCCAGTTGGTGAAAGCCTGCAAAAGTGATCAGCTGGCCAAAGCCCAGCAAAAGGCAGAGAGGAAGACACTGAAACCCACATCAGGCACACATCTGAGTACAGAACTCTTGGAGTGGGACTTGCCACTCACAGTGCCTCCAGGATGGGAGGCTCAGACCATCCTTGGATCTGAATTTTGGCACCATCCTGGGTCCTGCAATTAGGGATAAAGCTACATCCTTCCTGTTTGGACCTCTAACTGACTTCCCGAAGGACTCCGCTCTTCCTCGTCTCATCACCACCTGATGTGGAGCAAACCTTTTTTTGTGGCATCTGTAGAGGAGGAGGGGACCCCCCCCCCTCCGAGAGGAGCCTAGTAAAGGTGGGGGGCTTATCCCCAGGGCATTTTGCCATGGTGGGGGGAGGTGGGTCTGGCCCAGTTGAACGGTGGGGAGGAGGGCAAAATGGGCACCAGTGAGGCAATCATTGACCCAGGACCGGTTATCCATCTGCCCCCTCAAAAAGAGCCAGTGGTTCTGATGTCACCAATCGGAGAACCGCCGTCCAGAACATCAACACAGCCAGACCGGGGGTGGAGGGGTGGGATGCACTACAGCAATAGTGGGTCATTCAGTGAAGATACATCACCCAGCGAAGTTACGATCTCCTCCAGTGCACCCAGAGGAGGTTTTCCAGTCCTGTTCAGTCCAGGGAAGGGAGAGGCCCAGTTGGACCTGCCCTCAAATAATTCCATCATGGAGCTGGAATGGATCCTGCAGGGGAATAGGAGCTGGAAATACAGAGTGTCTAAGGCTCTTGAGAGGTGGCCCAATGCAGAGTGACTCTGCAAGATAGCGGGAGTTATCGTGAGTCACCTCGAAAAGAGCATATCTTTGGGCTCCAGGGACATCTGGAGGGCCTGAAGGTTCTATGCTGAACTGACATCTTAAAAGGGCATCAGAGTTGGTGTAGCTTTATCCTGACAGAGGATAGCTCTGATGATCAGCACTCTGAATGGCAAAGGCTGCAGAGAGGATCTCCAAAGGAGTTGGGTGCTCTCCTATCTCTGGAAGGGAGGGTACTCCATAAGTCTCCTGCAAGAGACCCACTCCACTGCAGAGAGCAAAGCCAATTGGTTCCTGGAGTGGTGTGGCAGGGCGTTCTTCAGCCTCTCCAGATGTGCTGGGGGAGTGGACGTCTTACTCATGGAATCCCTGCAGGCAGAGGTGCTGGAAGTCCGATCTGTCATACCAGGGTGGATGCTACACTCATGTATTCGTGTTGAGGGCTGCACGATCAATTTGATCAACATGTACGCCCTGACCTCTGGGTCCACCAGGTTGGCATTCTTTCACTAGTTATCAAACCTAATGCAGACCTTGAATGTGGCAGAGGTGGTGGTGACTTTAATTGCACCCTCAAGTGGTTCAACTGCTCCAGGTGACAGCGAGACCGCTCACTCTACTGCATACTTGGGGGAGACTGTGCAGCATTTCTCCCTAGTTGATATCTGGCAGCTGCGTCACCTGGTTGACTCTCCCTCCTACACTTATGTCCAGGTGCAGGAGGAATGAATCAGCCGCTCTCGGATCGACCAGCTCTACGTCACAGGCTACTTAAAGTCATGGACCCTTTTGAGTGCCATTGAGGTGAAGGCCTTCTTGGACCACCATTTGGTGTATGTGAAGGTAAAGCTCTATTCAGCTGGCCTCGGACCACCCATTGGCATTTCAACAAGGTGCCTTGATCTTAAAATCACTAACAGTCGTGCACAAATGTCTTAACCTCAAAAACTGACAACTAGGGATATTTTCCTTTAAACGTTTTGGATGAAAACTAGTAAAATCTAAAGTTGTATTTTTATCAGCATCCTTCCTGTATATCGTGGTGTACAATTTTCCTTCATTTTTATACACTATCATATCCAGAAAAGGTATTCGCTTCTGATCCCTATGAAACTCCAGCCAAAAGCCTCAGCCGGCTGTGTTCCCTTTCTGCAGCCAACTTTGGGACTATGAACACGAGGGCGATGTACCTCCTAATGGTACACACAATTCAGTTCCTGGCGCTTGCCTCCCGCCCAGACACTGTGTGGAGAAGCACAATAGAGGGGATAGAAGACCATGTTGGAGAGTATATTATGTCTATCCCACCTCCAGGAAAGGTGCAGACCTAGCGTGGAGGGTAGTGCACAAGGCCATATTTACAGGGAGTGTCCTACAAGTCATCACAGGCTCCGCAGCCTCCTCCTTCTGCCAAAGTGAGGGAGCCTGTGGCACATATCTATTAGTTTTGTCCTCACCTAAACCCCTTACTCACCTTTTTTGAAAAGTTTTTTTAAGTTTTTGGTTGTCCTTCTGCCCCCATCTCTTAATCTATGGGCACACCATACCCAGGGCCCCAGTAGCGCACAACCTGGCCCGCCACATTAACTACCATCAGATGGACCAGAGAGGCGAGGCGGGCCAGAGGACATCCTGTTGTGTGTGAAATTTTCTTCGGATCCTTGGTGCACTTCTGACTGCGTTCAGAGCACACGTTTGCCGTACGGAACACCATCCAAAAATGAATCGCTAAATGGACAGTAAACTGCGTCCTCTGCCCACCCCCACTTCCCCCAGCATATAACTTAGTTATATATTTGGGACTTTGTTTTTTGTTAGTTTCCCATCCACTATTGCGACCCCCACCCCCCTTCCTCAGTTAATTAGTTCTGCGATAATAAGCTAAAGGACATTGGCTGAAAAGGTCAGCGATTCCTTTCTGCCTCTGTGCAGTGTGTGTTGTTGAGAAGACTGATTCTAATTCCCTGTTTTCCCTCTCTCCTTACCCTTCTAGATTTCCCGAAAGGTGAAGATAAGATCATTACGAACTGCTAACCTAAAGTACAGCAAGGCACTTTGTTCTGTTGGTAAATTGTACATGTTTTCCTCATGTGTAGTCCACAGGATGTGGAACACACGTTTCTAGGATTCTTTTTCTGACCAGAGCAGGGCGCCTTCCGTGCCCTACCCTGGCATTTAACGATAAAAATAGTGGGAGCCGACAGCTGAGCTGAGCCCAGCCTCCCTCTCCCTATGCCAACCAATCATAGCATGAGGCAGGGATACAGCACAGCTCTCCTCTGATAGGCTCTGACCCTGCCTTTCTCTTCCTTTAACTAAGAGGCTGTGGGGGAGAGAGGAGGAGCCACCTGCAAAACCGGACTTTTAGCGTCTGGTCGGTCCTTCTGACTGGACGCTACACAGAATGCCTGAGAACCTGGCAGTTTGAACCAGTTTTGGCAACCCTAGCTGAGGCTCCCGCAATCTGCCGCACTGCACTTGTTTTTGGTAGAGCCAGGGAGCCTCTCAGGAAGTGCTTCTGTAGGGTGTGGCTCACTTCAAATGCTGAATCGGTGGTGCCTAGCAGCAGACACTTTGGCTACTTGGTGAGAGGGGGTGGTGGGCCTTGAAACAGCACATCAGCAGCACTGGATAGTAAGCATGGGACTTAAGAACATAAGAAATTGCCATGCTCAGTCAGACCAAGGGTCCATCAAGCCCAGCATCCTGTTTCCAACAGAGGCCAAACCAGGCCACAAGAACCTGGCAATTACCCAAACACTAAGAAGATCCCATGCTACTGATGCGATTAATAGCAGTGGCTATTCCCTAAGTCAGCTTGATTAATAGCAGTTAATGGACTTCTCCAATAACGTCTCCAAACCTTTTATGAACCCAGTTACACTAACTGCACTAACCACATACTCTGGCAACAAATTCCAGAGTTTAATTGAAACACTACATATGTTTTGACATGTACTGGCTTCCAGCAGTTGCTGAAAGCCTTGAGACACTGCATCTGCAGCTCTGGAGTTGCTCTTCATCAGCCTAAAATTAGTGTAAAAATTGATTTAAGCCAATTGTCACTTTTGGGAAAATCCAGGAATTTATGGATGAAAAATCAGTTTAAATGAAGGGCCGAGAATATTAATAATAATATTTTATGCTTTTTCTCAAAACCTAGCATCAGAACTCAGCAGGCCTTGCCAACATTATCTTCAGGATCTGCATCTAGCTTTGCTTGACAGCTGGTCCTCTTCCCTGTGGTCATTGGTTTCATATCTTGCATTGTGAAATACATTTTTTGTATGTAATCCCATCTGCCAGTATTTGCCAGACTCCTGACATCCTGCTTGTCCATGTTACCATAGCAAAAGGCTGCCTACCGGAGCTCAGTGTGTTTCTCTCTCTTCTTCATGGAAGCTGGAAACTCTAGAGACTACATCTAAGTCTTAAGGTGATTCAAAGTAAATTCTTTCCCAGTTTCATCCAGTTTTTCCTACTGGTGATGATGATGTTTTACTGTTAATTGATATGATTATTTTTATTTACTGTTTGACTGTAAAAATGACCATTTTAATTATGTTTGCAATGTATTAGCTTCAAAATTCCGATGATGTGTGAAATAAACTGATCCTAAATACAAAAAATAGGGGGTAATTTTAAAAAGGAGTAAATGTAACTAGCAGTTTTCAGAAGTCATATACCCGCTTAAAGTGCACTTACGCAAGTAAATCCTATAGACAATTGTGAAGGCTCACCGCCCGTGCTGCCCTGGGTGCCGCTCCGCTGCCTCCGGTTCAGGCCCCTCGCGAGTCCTGGATATCCCTGGAGTCTCTCAGTCTCACAGGACTCCCTGGGTTCAGGTCTCCGCCGGCCCTGGTTTTGCTGGGCCTCTGGGTTCTCTTTGTGTGGCGTGGGGTTGAAGCAGTCCCCCAACCCCCAAAGATAACACAGAGAGAGAGAGAGGTTCCTCAAAGCATTTTTATAAATGAGAGTAGCTGAATCTGTTACATTGGCTCCGTCCCCTCAGGAGCTGAACAAATGACCCTGCCCCCGCTCTCCAGCAGTCTAACCCCTTAACACAGGTGCTGGAGCAAAGGCACTGTTTGAGCCCCCTGGCTCTCCCGTCCACCCGCAAACACACCTGCCCTAACTTTCCTTAGGGTACAGGTTCTCTGTTTCCCTTTTCAGGCTAGGCTGTGCCCCTGAGACAGCTGGAGGATTCCTCTCCCCCCGGAACCTACCTCCATTTCCTTCCCTTTGCTTCCTGGCACTGGCTTTTTCTGGCCACTGCCGCTACCTAGGCACGCCCTCTTCCTCTAGCTCCCCAGGCTCACCTGTGTGACTCATTAGTGTCAGAGTCTGCCACCTGCTTGCCTCCAGGCTCTCCCTACAGGTCAGGTGGTGGTTCTAGGAACCTGGGATTTGTAGTTCTCGCCTTCACCTGCTCCTCCTGCTGGCTGGCTCTAGTATTACCAGCCGCCTTATGGAATCTTATCCATTCCTGCCTCCGGCAGCGCTGCACTCCATCACACAATTCAATGGCATATATTGTAGCAATTTTCAAAGGTGCATTTACACATGTAAAACCTATTTTTAAGTGTGTAAATGCTTTGAAAATCAGGCCCAATGTGTATAAAAACAAGAGAAAACAAGACAAAAACTACATTTACCACATTTCCAGAAATGAAAACATTTTTTCACTGTAATGAGTATTGCTGAGGGGCAAGAGGACATTCGCTTTTTCATTGATCCCTGTGATTTCACTTATACTGCTCAGAAACACCTGCACAAACTGATGGGATGCTTTTAAGCAGTGCACCAGTAGCAACGTTAGAGGGAGCCCAAGTCAGCAAAATAATGCAAACTAAGCCAAAGAAATAGCAGCAGGAGGATTATTCTGACTATTCACTAGATTTGCTAATTGACTGCTATATACCCAAACGAGGACCCTCTAGCATAAGTTAGGGTTTTAGCAAGGACTGTCAATGTAGCAGCCACAACTGGGACAGACTGGGACCCTAGACATAACTAAAAAACAATGTATAGAGCAGTCAACATATGAAACAGTACAAAAATAAATGCATTTATTAACTTGGTAGCTAGGAAAGACAGATTAAGATAAATGCCTAATTTTCACCTGGGTCCCAGAGACCCAGGGAGCTAAAATAATTGGTTTAAGGTCAAAACAGAGAACAAATAGCAGAGACTGAGGGAAGCAGGGAAGGTAGTCATAGACATAAGTCTTGCCATACTGGATCAGACCAAGCCCATCAAGCCCAGGATCCTGTTTCCAACAGTGGCCAATCCAGATCACAAGTACCTGGCAGGATCCCAAGGGGTAGACAGACTCCAAGCTGCTTATACAAAGAATAAGCAGTGGATTTCTGCAACTCTACCTTAGTAATGGTTAACGGACTTTTCCTCCAGGAACTTGTCCAAACCTTTTTTAAAATGCAGTTTAATTATGTGTTAAGTAAATATATATTTTCTCTTATTATTACTATTTGTCAGGACAGTAAGTATACAAATGGAGGAGACCATAATAGTTTAGTTTTCTTATGATTATGAATGTTTTATTTTTTTGTATGTTGGTTAGGGCTTAAGTATAGGCGACTCATAAATGCTTAATAAACTCAAACACAAATAAGGTAGGGATGGCCTAGTGATTAGAGCAATGGGCTCAGAACGCAGGAAGTGTAGGTTCAAATCCTGCGTTTCCCATTGATGCTCCTTGTGACTTTTGGAGATGTCACTTCACCCTCTATTATCCCAAGTACAAACTTACAGCCTCATTTAGTGAGGCTTTTTTCCTATTCTGTATCTATGGGAAAATGCTCAGTAAATTATGCTCTTAGATTGTAATCCTCTCTGGGGTAGGGACTTATGAACTATCTCTGAACATATAACTCACCCAAATTTAATAAAGCACTATATACTACAAGATGACTTTTTTGGATATGTAATGAAAGGAGGAAGCACAGAGGTGAAATCGTAAAACTGACAGAGGAGCAAAGAAACATACAGAGGACAACGGAGCTGGACCAGCTTGTTCTGCACCTGGGGCAGATAGTCGGAAAAATTCAGAATACTTACTACTCTCGTTAACAGACTCGAGTTTTACAAGGGCTTGACGCAGACAAATCTTACTGCCTTTGTGCTAATTGACCTAGCACTGCCTTTGACACTGTGGACCATAACCTGTTATGCCATCAGATGAGAAACACTGGGATCGACGGCAGGGTTCTCAGATGGTTCTCTTCATTTCTATCTAACAGAACGTTCCAAGTCAAACTGGGCAACCAGATATCTGATACTTTCCAGTGTGACACAGATGGACCTCAAGGCTCAGCCCTCTCGGCAACACTACTCAATATTTACATGCTCCCACTGTGTAAATTACTGATGAATCTAGGAATAATTTTCTTTTTGTATGCTGACGACATACAGTTTTACATCCCACTCTCCAGATCATTTGAAAATACAGCTTCGATACTCTCTACTTATATGGAAGCAATACAACAAGAACTATTGCAACTTAAACTGATATTAAATCCTAAAAAGACTGAAATCATTTGGCTAAGTAAAAAACTCATCGATAGTTAAACAATCTGCCCTTAACCTGGATAATTTTCAAATTAATCCCGCAAATCAAGTATGGGATTTAGGAATACAACTAGATGAGAACCTCACAATGAAAATGCACATCAATAAATGAATCAAGACAGGTTACACCAAGTTGCGAATATCTACATTGGTTGAAACCATTATTAACTTTTGAGGACTTCCGTACTGTACTGCAAACTCTAACCTCAAACATTGACTATTGTAACTCCTTACTACTAGGTCTTCCAGCAAGCCACTTAAAACTACTACAACTATTACAAAATGCTGCAGCAAGAATATTATTAGGATCTAGGAAATACGATCACATTACACCCTCGCTGATGTCACTGCATTCATTACCAGTACAAGCCAGAATCTACTATAAAGTATTAATGATAATATTCAACATCATCCAGTCCGATAACACCAGATTATTAGGAATGACTCTACAACCTTACAATCCTCAGCGAACATTAAGATCTCAAAATAAAGGACTATTGACTATTCCAATACGGAGCACACATCTGATGCAAATAAGAGATCATGTGTTCTCAACAGCAGGTCCAAAGCTCTGGAATTCTATGCCTGAGATGTTACATATTTTACCAGATAGAAAAAGATTTAAATATGAGCTAAAAACATGGCTATTCAAAATGCATATAATTTAACTTAAAACATCAGAATACACAGAACCACAAAGACAAGAAGGACAAAAGATAATTGAATCATGAAGAATAATCAAACGAGAGGATGCAAGATTCTCAAAATAACCCTCTGACTAAGATGTGAAAACCATCATTTCAGTTTAATTAACTGTACTCTTTGTCATATGTACTAGAAAATTTCACTTGATGGATATTAATGGCTGCCTGTGAATACCACCTCTGTAACCAATCTTTGTTTGTTGAGTTATAACTATTGATGTCACTTTGTAAACCGTTGCGATCTAGACATAGGACGACGGTATATAAAATGTCTAAATAAATAAAATAAATAAATTGCAAACCTCCCCCTCACAAACACACACTGAGTTTTAGTTGTAAACAATATGGCTTATCATGCATTCCACATGACAGTGAGCCTGTAATACCGATATAACTAATATAATAACAGTCATTTATTTATTTATTTAAAGACGTTTATATACCGAAGATCATGTACTAGTACATATCGCTTCGGTTTACAGATAACCAGCAGTAGAATTACCATATACATGGTGTACATAGAACAGTAAACAATCAACGGTGCACAGTTAATAAATAAGGTATACATTAAACAAGGAGTATTATGAATTATATTATAATTATAATAATATAATTATAATCATAAAATTATTCCATAAGAGAAACATCTTTAATGTCTATTGTCACAGCAGTAGAACTGCCAGCCCGGAACACACTCTTATTCAAGAAATATCAGGCACGATACAGCTCCATACAACAACAGTTTAGGCCAGGGCTGCCCTGTCATATGCATGAATAGCCACAAAGCCAAAACAGACAGCAGTAAAGCCCCTTTGAAGAGAGCCGAAATGTTCCCCTGCCCCCCCCCCCTTCTCAAAGGGCCAACTTTTGTGTCTCTCCCACCATATCTCCACACTCTATGCAGTCTGTCTCCCCCCCACCCCCCACACTCTGCCCAGCATCTCTGTCCCTCTCTCTTCTCAATACCCACATTCTGCCCAGCCTATTTCATTCTGACTCTCTACACTCTGTCCAGTCTCTCTCTCTCTCCCCACCACTCCCTGCTCAGCCTCTCTCTTTGGGCGGATGTGCAGGCTAGATGGGCTAGAGGGTCTTTTTTTGCTACCATGTTTCTATGTTTCTCTTCTACCTTCACCCTGTCTAGCCTGTCTTTCCATACTCTGCCCAGCTTCTCTCCTCTCCCCACCGCCTCACTCTGCCCAGTCTCTCACGCTTCTCAGTCTCTCTCACTGTTTCTTCACATTCTGACCAATCTCTCTGCCTCATCCTCATCCTCTGCCCAGCCTCTCTTGGGCTCTGCCCCACCACCACCTCTGCCCTAGTCTCTTTCTCGCTGTCTCTCTCCACATTCTGGCCAGCCCCTCACTATCCCCCATCCCCACCCTCTTCCCAGCCTCTTTCTCTCTCATTGTCTCTCTACACTGTCTTTTACCTACCCCCCCCCCCCCCCACCACACTTTCTCTCCGAGCCTCCATATTCTCTTCTTCCTGCCCCAACCCAAAAGTCTACCCAGGCTTTCTTCCCCCCCCCCCCCCCCCCCCTTCGTCCAGCCTCTCGCTCTCACCTTCCCCACACTCTGCTCAGTCTCTCACACTATCTCGCCATAGTCTGCCTAGCCTCTCTCAGTCTTTCCTTCTTTCAGCAGTTTCTCAAAACATCCCTGCCCTCCTCCCCCCCCCCAATGCTGTTTCTTATCTTGCCCCAGCCTCCTCTTTCAAACTCCCATGACTAGCAGGTGAGCTTCAGACCAAGATGTACATTTAAAAAAAATGATTGTTTTATTCTATTTACTCACCTGTTATGGTGGGAGTCCCATTCAGCCCTGAACTGACAGAGGCTTGTGGTATCCTTATGATTTGTTTTTTTTTAACTCTGAGCACCCAGGCAAGGGAAAGAGGCTGGCAGACAAGCAGTGGGAACACTCCCGATGGGCTCTCTTTGTAGTCGGGGGAAGAGCTACATGGCAACCCACAGCAAACCCAGATGTGGTGCCATAGACAGCTGTTCTATGCAGGCAAGAGCAACGCGCGAGCGAGAGAGAGAGAGAGAGGTGGAGACAGTGGTCAAGGCAGCTAGCGGGGCACCTGGGTTTACTGCTGCTTTACGTCCCTCAGAACTTTTTGCAACTTTAAACTTACTTTTTTTATGGCTGTGATCCGAGGTGCATTGCTCTGTAGGTTCAAAGGGGAGCTATAGTTCCGGGCCCAGCCACAGTCCCTCCCAGCCCTTCTCTGTACCTTCTCCATCACAACTATATCTTTTTTGAGATGCGGCGACCAGAATTGCACACAGTATTCAAGGTGCGGTCTCACCATGGAGCGATACAGAAGCATTATGATATATTCCGTTTTATTCACCATTCCTTTTCTAATAATTCCAACATTCTGTTTGCTTTCTTGACTGTCGCAGCACACTGAACCGACAATTTCAATGTGTTATCCACTATGACGCCAACATGGAACCTAACATCATGTAACTACAGCATGGGTGTTGCATTCAGCAGTCCACATGGCAAGGCCGCAGACCACCTCTCTTACCTCCAGTCCCTATGCTGAAGATTACCCCCCCCCCCCCATATTAGCACCTAATATGGAACCTAACATCAGGGAAGACAGGGCAGATAGGCAGGGCAAGGAACAGCACAGGCAGAGAGGACACTGAATGAAGCAGAGACAGGAATGAATATGAAAAGCTGAAGACTGACCACAGGACTAGACAAACGAATTTGGGAATGAGGACCAGAGCTGTCAAAATGAAGACCAGGAACCAGGACGGCAGGAAAACGCAGAGGAAACTAGCTTTACCAATGAGGTAGTCGACCTAGTGTGATGTCAGAATTGGGTGCCATGGGGAATCTCCTGCCGTGGGCCCTATAAATCCTGGCCAGATGCGCGAGTGCACGCCTAGGGGAGGCGCAGAGTGAAGTTGGTGGTGTCCTGCCGTGGGTCGTATCAGGCCCAAAGGAACACAGCGGTTAGCTGCATCACGCAGACCACCTCTCTTACCTCCAGCATAGGGGCTGGAGGTAAGAGAGGTGGTCTGCGGCCTTGCCATGTGGACTGCTGAATGCAGCACCCATGCTGTAGTTACATGATGTTAGGTTCCAGGAAAAAGATCTGGGCATCATAGTGGAAAATACATTGAAATCATCAGCTGAGTGTGCTATGGCGGTCAAAAAAGCAAACAGAATATTAGGAATCATTAGGAAAGGAATGGCAAATAAAATGGAGAATATCATAATGCCTCTGTATTGCTCCATGGTGAGAACACACTTTGAATACTGTGTTAAATGCTGGTCACTGCATCTCAAAAATGATATAGTTGCACTGGAGAAGGTACAAAGAAGGATGACCAAAATGATAAAGGGGATGGAACGGCTCCCTTATGAGGAAAGGCTAAAGAGGTTAGGGCTGTCCAGCTTGGAGAAGAAATGTCTGAGAGGGAATATGATAGAAGTCTACAAAATCATGAAATACTTGAATGTGTAAATGTGAAATCAGTTATTTACTCTTTCAAATAATACAAGAAACAAGGGGCATTCCACAAAGTTAGCAAGTAGCATATTTAAAACAAATCAAAGAAAATTCTTTCACTCAATGCACAGTTAAGCTCTGGAATTCGTTGCCAGTAAGTGCAGAGAAGGACAACCAAAATAAGGGGCCTGGAACACTGCCCTAAGGCTAGGGAAGTTAGGGCAAGAGACGAATGAGGGGGGAAATGATAGAGTTCTACAAAATCAGGAAAGAACTTGAAAAAGTTAATGTAACTTGGTTATTTACTCTCTCAGATAATAGAAATACTAGGGGACACTCCATAAAGTTAGCAAGTAGCTCATTTAAAACAAATCAAAGAAAATTCTTTTTCATTCAGCGCAGTTAAGCTCTGGAATTCAATGCCAGAGGATATGGTTACAGCAGTTAGTGTAACTGGGTTTAAAAAAGGTTTGGATATGTTTCTAAAGGAAAAATCCATAAACTGCTATTGTTCAATAGGTAATAGTAGCTTGAGATTTATTTAATGTTTGGATACTTGACAGATATTTGAGACTTGGATTGGCTACTGTTGGAAACAGGATACTGGGCTTGATGGACCCTTGTTCTGACCCAGAGTGGCAATTTTTTATGATTACAATCATCTTGAGAAGTAGTTCGTGCAGACAATATATGACTAAAGTCATTATTTCTGTTATAGCTACTGTGAGCTGTGAGTAATAATGGGAGCAGAGTTTAGGCACCCAGATTCCAGGCTGGTTCACTCTTCTTTAACACACTGAAATCAGCCACCATGACCTCAGTTCTGCAAAAATTCCTGAGTCATGTTAATGGTATCTGAAGATATTTGGCCCCTGCCATTTTTGACTACTAATAAAACTAATCTGTGATGGGATCAAAGAAACAGTGCTATCAGATGGACTGAAAATGAATTCAAAAGTAGGAAACACAAGGGGCGTGTTAAAGATTTGTTTTCAGTGGAAGAGGGTAAGCAGTGGGTGCCCATAATGATCTGTACTATGACCAGTATTATTTGGTATCTATCTATACAGTTTTAAAAAGGAGTAAACATGAGATTAAAATTTGCAGATGATAAAAATTATTCCTGACAACCTATGATAATGGAGCTACAAAGGTATCACAAAACTGAGTGAATGGGCAAGAAAGTAGTAATTGAGTTTCAACACTGATCAGTTCAAAGTAATATCCATGGGGGAAAAACAATTCTAATATGTACACAATGAAGGGCTCTAATTTGGTCATTATCACTCAGAAAAGGGATCATGGAATTGTAGTCTTAACATCAGCCCAATGTCCAATAGACAGTCAAAAAGGCTACTACAATGTTAGGAAGGATTCACAAACATACATAAGACATCATTATACTATTAGAGAACTCCATGATTTGCCCACAATGGGGCAGATGCAATACTGTGCGTAGAGGCTAGCACATAGCTTAACATGCACATCCATAACCCGATGCAATACGGGGATTAGCGCGTCCAAATCACTGTGTAGCTAATTTCGCTGATTAACATATAAATTCCATATAGATGAGGCTGTTAGCTAATCCCGCGACGCAAACAATTTCCCACACAGCCAATGCACCCACTGCAACGCAGCAAATTTTACACCAGCCCAGGGCAGGCTTAAAAGTATGCCACATTCAAGGGCGCATTGAAAAAAAAAAAAAGAAAAATCCTGTTTTCTGTGATTCCTCCTAATAGTATCACTTTGATACTAAGTAGGATCCAAATAAAGCAGACTGAGTTAAAAAAAAAAAAATTCTGAACCCTTAATAGCCACACACAAGATACACAGTCCAGGCGAGAAAGAGACGGGCATTAGGAAAATGGGCGCTCAATGCTGAACGGTCGTTTTCTGCACACAAATATAGCATCAGCCCCCTTGTGTGCAATTTTGTTCTCCCTCATCTCACAAAGACACATTAGATCTAGAGAAGCGTACAGAGAAGAGTTACAATTATTTTCAGGAATGGAACAACTTCTATGCAGAGAGAGATTTTTAAAAAACGGGACCTTTTGGTTTGGAAAGAAACAGCTGATGGGAGATATGATGGAGATATAAAATCAAAGGCATGTAGAAAATAGTCATCAAGTCACCCCTGTTTGTTTTGGCTTGCAGATGGTGAATAGCAGCCAAATGTTTGATTTTCATGAATATTCCCTGTCATAAAAAGGGTATTCTGCCACTATTCAATGTATTTTCAAACTCTGAAACATTTATTTACAAGGGCCTGAAATAGATTTTTTTGGAGCGTGTAGAAGTCCTCTCCACTTCTGATGCTGCCCAGGAATGTCTAATCACCATCCTAGATACCGTCTATACTCGGGTATAAGTCGATATCAGGTATAAGTCGGGAGTATTTTTTGGGCCCCAAAATAAAGATTTATCTGTCACCCGTGGATAAGTCGCATGCAAAACCTCCCCATGACAAAATACAAAATCAGCTCCAACCCATCAAAGCCCACCACCTCCCTCCCCCCCCTCGACCCAGCAAAGTCCCTCGTGGTCCAGCGGGGGGGGGCCTGGGAGCGATCTGTCGCTCCCGGGCCGTCGGCTGCCAGTAACCAAAATGGCGCCGGCAGCCCTTTGCCCTTACCATGTGATAGGGGCTGCCGTTGCCATTGGCCGGCCTCTGTCACATGTGAGGAGCAATGGATGGCCCCTTCCATGTGACAGGGGTCGACCAATGGCACCGGCAGCCGCTATCACATGGTAAGGGCAAAGGGCTGCCGGCGCCATTTTGGTTACTGGCAGCCGACGGCCCGGGAGCGGCAGATCGCTCCCAGGCCCCCCCGCTGGACCACCAAGGACTTTCGGTAAGTTTTGGGGTGTACGCGTGTATAAGTCGGGCCAGCTAATTTATGCTGATTTTTGGCATAAATTTCTCGATTTATATACCCCCCTTCCCCAGTAGCTTAGGAAAAAAACCACCAGGGACACAGTACGGTAAATTTGAAATAGTGCACCTAACTGAAAAGGTATGCATGCATTTTTAAACATGCATAAAACAAACTGATTTTCAAACGCAAGGTGCCTGTTTATATTGTGTTCAAGTATCAGGTTGCTGTAAAGTTAAAAGTGCATGCATATCTGTACACATTTCAAAATAATGGTTTACATTAGCTGTGTTAGCGGCACACCTATAATGCATGTACATGTTTGGAAATCCAGCGTATGTGCATGCTTTCCTAACATCTCCAAAACACCCCACCCGGCGCACCTCTTTTCTATGCAGATAAAAATATGCTCATGCATTCTGGCAGCTACAAATTCACTCACAAAGATACAGCTTTCTTTTACCCACTTAAAAGGGGCATAAGTCTTTGAAAGTGTATCCCCCAAATGTCTACAAAAAAAAAATGTCTGCATAGAAAAAATAGATTTCTCATTTCTGGGGTTGCAGAAAGGAGGTGCCTGAGCCTGTGGCTAGGATGAGTGAGAGTCCTTCAACAGGGAGCACTCTTGCCACCCCCCCCCCCCATTTCTAAATCTTGGTTGTCCAGGCGGCAAGATGCAGCAACCCCTGGAGCAGGATCAGCTATGGTCTAGGTCAGTCTCAAGAGGACAATTTATTAATAAACATAGACCAAGTGCATTTATTTATTTAATTTATTTAATTTGTTTTTACTTTTTAGCTAGAGCATCTCTCATTGTAACAGCACACTAATGATCCAGCAACAAATATTCACTCATATTCGGCCTTCCACATGGCCTTTGCGCTATCTTTGAATAGTAAATATTTTTATTTGCTGACCTGCCCAAATGGCTAACATAAGAATTTACTATACTGGTTCAGACTGAGGGTCCGTCAAGCCCAGGATCTTGTTTCCAACATTGGCCAATCCAGGTCACAAGTACCTGGCAAGGTCCCAAACAGTAAATGGATTCCATGCTGCTATCACACAGTGATAAGTAGTGGTAATTCCTTAAGTCTGCTTGGTTAAAAACTGTTTATATTTAAGTTCTCCAGGAACTTGTCCAAATCTTTTTTAAAACCAGTTGAGCCAACTGCCTTAACCACATCATCCGGCAATGAATTCCAGAGCTTAATTGTGCATTACATGAAAGCATTTACTTCAATTGGTTTTGAATGTGCTACTCACTAACTTCATGGAATGTCCCCTAGTTTTGTATTTTTAAAGACTAATTGATTTACATTTTTCCCATTCTTTTCCACTCATGATTTTATAGACCTCTATCATATCCCTCTCAGCCGTCTTCTCCAAGCTGAACAAACTTAACCTCTTTATCCTTTTCTCATAGGGGATCTGTTCTGTCCCCTTTATCATTTTGGCTGCCCTTTACTGTACATTTTCCAATGGAACTATATATATATATTTATATTTAGATGTGGTGACCAGAACTGTGCAGGGTACTCCAGGTGCAGCCTCACCATGGAGCAATACAGAGGCATTATGACATTGCTGTTTTATTCTTCATTCTTTTTCTAATTTCCTAACATTTCATTTGCTTTTTTGCCTGCTGCTAAACACTAAACCAAGGATTTCAATGTATTGTCCACTATGTTGACCAGATCCTTTTCCTGGGCAGTAAATCTTAATATGGAACTTAACATTGTGTAATTACATACAGGCCGATACAGTAAGGGGGCGTAAGAAAAAGTACGGCAGTGCCGGGCGCCCTCTCATTTGCCACGCGCACAGTCCGGATCACATACCGCTCGATACAGTATTTAAATGGCATGCAAATGCAAGCCGCGTCCATGAGGCGCAATCCATTTTACTGTATAGAGCGCTATACAGCGCCTATACAGTATCCCGGGTGCGCTGGTACCTGTCATTTCAAATGATGTTTGAAATGACAGGTACCAGGAAGTGGATGGTTCTCCTACGCTCGGGGATTGCCAGTCCTCTTCCCCCCCCCCCCCCCCCCCCCCCCCCCCCCCCGAAGCAAGGCGCAGGGCGAAAATTGACTTGATATGTTATTAAAGCAAATAGAAATTGTAACAAAAGTAAACTTACTGCATGCTTCCAGCAGCCCCAGTCCTCTCTCCCTTCCTCCCGAGGCGCCCACTGCGGCTCCCCTGCCTCCCGGGGGCAGCCGGCGGCGAAAGCGGCTTCCAGCAGCCTCGCCGGCGAAGGTGCATGAACGCACGTCCAATTTGGGCGCTCAAGCAGCGAAGGCGCATGAGCGCACGCTGTGACCTGAGCGCCCGGATGGACGTCCGAGGTCACGGCGTGCGCTCATGCACCTTCGCTGGCGGGGCTGCTGGAAGCCGCTTTCGCCGCCGGCTGCCCCCAGGAGGCAGGGGACCCGCGGTGGGCATCTCGGGAGGAGGGGAGAGAGGACTGGGGCTGCTGGAAGCATGCAGTAAGTTTACTTTTGTTACGATTTCTATTTGCTTTAATAACATGTCGAGTCGATTTTCACCCTGTGCCTTGCTTCGGGAGGGGGGGAGAGAGGACTGGCAATCCCCGATGCCCGAGCGTAGGAGAACCAGGCCACACCATGTTACTCGCTTGCTCCAACCCACCCACTTATTTGACCAGAGCCTGCCTATTGCTGTCACATCCCTCTAACGCCACGGTCAGGGTAGGCGGTAAATTAGCAGGTTAAAGACGCGGCAAAACAGTTGGTTAAAAAGGCGATAATCGGGCCGCACGTTACTGTATGGGAGGGAATAGCTAATCAGATTGTTTACATATATACATGCCGCGAGTGGAAAGGGATACGCGTCGATTTAAAGAAGCGGTAAAGATTGGTAAAAACGGATAGTGAATCACGGGTTAGACTTACGTAGCCAAATTGTGGGTAGAAAGCGGGTTAGAAACAGGGTAACCGCGGCCGCGCTTTACTGTATCGGCCTGAGTGTTAGTTACATTTCCCCATGTGCATTACTTTTCACTTGTCCACATTAAATTTTATATGCCATTTGAATGCCCAGTCTTACAAGATTCTTATGCAACTTTTCACAATCCACTTGTGATTTAACAGCTTGGAATAATTTTGTGCCATCTACAAATTTGATCAATTCACTTTTTGTTCCCCGTAATTTATAAATATATTAAAAAGCAGCAGTCCTAGTACAGATCCCTGAGGCACTCCACTACTTACCCTTCTCCACTGTGAAAACTGACCATTTAGTCCTACTCTCTGTTTCCTATCTTTTAACCAGTTTATAATCCACAATAGGTCTTTGTCTCTTATCCCATAATTTTCTCAGGAGTCCTTCATGGGGCACTTTGTAAAGTGTCTTCTGAAAATCCAAATATACATCATCTACTGGTTCACCTTTATCCACATCTTTATTAACCCCTTCAAAAAAATCTAGCAGATCGGTGAGGCAAGACTTCCCATGTCTATCTATATGTTCTGTGATTTTATTCTTTAGCATAGTTTCCATGATTTTTCCTGGCACTGAAGTCAGACTCACTGGTCTATAATTTCCCAGATCACCTCAGAGTCTCTCTTAAAATCAGATTTGCATTGGTCACCTTTCAGTCTTCAGGCACAATGGATGAACCCAATCATAAGTTACAAATTACCAGTAACAGATCTGCAACTTCATTTTGGAGTTCTTTCAGAATTCTGGGGTTTATATCATCTGGTCCAAGCAATTTGCTACTCTTTAGTTTGTCAGTCTGCCTTATTGCATCTTCCAGCTTCACCGTGATTTGTATCAGTTTTTCTGAATCTTCACCACTGAATACAGTTTCTGGCACGGGTGTTTCTCCAAAAACAACCAGGATGTGTAAAGTATAGAAGTAATCAAATAGAAAAACCCATTACACACACACTTATGCACCACAAATTGAAAATATGTACAATGTCCCTTTAAGGAGGAAAAAAAGATCTCAGAACCCAAGTGTAAGTTTCACACAAAACTTATACACATTTACGGGTAGGTCAATCATCGGTCTTTTGGAAAAACCTCCCCCAAGTGCCTTTATTACTATATTTAATTTTTATTTCAATGTTTTCTTCTTTTTTTGATAAAAATCACTGTTTAAATTCTTCTTGTGATATCCAATTAAGATCTCTATTTTCATAAAGTTTACTCCTCTGGAATCATGCAATGCTTTCTGATGAGTTCACAATTTTTGGCTCAAAGGGCTAAACATAGCTCAAATATTTTTTGAAAACAAAACAAAAAAAAACAAACAACTTATCTTAAGGTCTCAAAAGACTCTTGGCTTAACTTCAAACCGATTCTCATTCGAAAGCCTGCAAGACCATTGCACACAGTTCTTCATATAGGAGGTCACTCCACGCAACCACTCATATGGTAGATCAAAATGCTGACATTAGCCAGCGTCCTGCCGCCAAGCTGTTTCAAGGCAACAACATCCTATTGGTTTTGATCCCACGTATTTGTGCTTCTCTTCTTGCGGTGGTAAAGGCACTTGGGGAGGTTTTTCTAAAAGACCGATGATTGACCTACCCATAAATGTGTATAAGTTTTGTGTGAAACTTACTCTTGGGTTCTGAGGTCTTTTTTTCCTCCTTAAAGGGATATCATACATATTTTCAATTTGTGGCGCATAAATGTGTGTGTAATGGGTTTTTCTTTTTGATTACGGGTATTTCTCCAGCATCCTCTTCAGTAAACACCAAAGCAAAGAACTCATTCAGTCTTTCTGCAATGGCCTTATCTTTCCTGAGTGCCCCTTTAACCCCTCAGTCATCTAATAGTCCAACCAGTTTCCTCACGAGCTAGTCACCTCCGCCTCCTTTCAAGTCAAAAAATGGGTGAACCGATCCCTATCTTCTAGTACAAGAACTTGGAGGCACCTAGTGAAATTCTCAAGCAATATGCTTAAAACAAAACCGAAGGAAGTACATACTACTAACCTGTGGAATTAATTACAGGTTATTGTGAAGGCAAATAGCATACGCGAGTTGAAAAGATAATAAAATATATAATGGGTTAAGAGCATCCCTAAATTATGATTGCTAAAAAAAAAAAAAAGTGGAAGGGTATAACAGCGAATTGTGGAAGAAAAATCTACCCAGGCTTCTAACTTAGTTACTGGATGCAACTGTAAGTGATATAGGGAAAGTGTATGTCAGGAGTTGAAGTAGTGGGACAAAATGAAACATATGATTTGTAAGAATAATTTGCAAGAACTAGCCGCCGCCTCAGTGCTGATCCTACCACCGCAGAGTCACTTCCACCTCCTGTCACCCACCCCCATCTGATGTCTCCTGCACGAGCATTCACAGACCCTCTGTGATGCTCATCTGGTGCCCCTAATATCTTCATAGTATAGAGAGGTAGTAAGGTAAGAAACCCAGGTCTTTAGGAAATCCTTTCTTTTTAGTTCTGAAGTGTTCAATGATTTTAACTTCAAAAGTCTTACGTTCCAGAATGATTTTAAAGCTCCTTTTAATAATTCCAATCATAAAGTCACTGATGCTGTGGTTTAATTTTGAAAAGTGCTTTCCAGTGGAGGTCGATTCCGAAATGTGCTTCCCAGTGGTGTTTGATCTCGTTTTTCCGTGAAGCGACTCTTGCCTTTTCTTAATATCTGGCGTATGTCACCAATGGGGCAGGCTTTTTCATATTTTCTGGGCTGAGTAATAACTACGGTAGAGGAGGAGCCAGGAAGTAGGATCACCTTCTGTTGAAATGAAAGCTTAGCATTCTTGGGGGAAAAATTGTCCAGTAAATTTTCAAAGCCCGCCGTGCGTAAAACCAGGGATTGCGCGCCGAAGTTCAGGGGGTGCGGGGCTGCATGGTCTGGGCGGGCCGGGACAGCGCACCTCAGCAGCCAGCCTGCACGCGGAATCTACCGCTGCTCCACAGGGAACAGCAAGGTAAAAAAATATTTAAAAAATTCTAAGGTAGGGGTCGGGGAGGAGAGGGAAAGAGGTAGGAAAGTTCCCTCCCAGTCTGCCTCTTAATTGGTGCTGATTTTGTAACATGAGTGCGCCAACGCCCACACGTTATAAAATCCGTGTATCCGTGTGCATGCGCGTGGGTCTTAGAATCGACCCCTGGGTGTTTTTTTGCTCCGTGAAATGGCCATAATACGCCATCAGGTCTCTTAACAGACAATCTTTTTAGAAGCTTTTTCTTCCACAGTTCTATAAATTAAATGGGAAATAGTGTTACTGTTCATAATGAAAGCCACAACTCTCCAGCAATCCTCCAGATCTTGAAGGTGGTGACAGATTTTAAAATGCAGCAGCATGCTTCTATGTCGTTTGGCAGTTGTGTCAAATATTTTCTTGCTCTGTGAAAAAGAAAATTATATTTTCCCTTTAGTTTTTTTTTTAGTTACATTTCTTGTTGTGGAATTGTCACTATGGTACAAAAGATTCTTTGACTTAAGCGTCACGGAAGGCAACAATCTTTCCCATGGGGACTAATACACTCATTCAGTGCATTTACCTTTCAAATAATCATTCTCGTTTGGTCATTTTTCTTCTCTGCAGATCATTCTGGTGTGAAATATCCTGCCCTGCAGCAATGAGTGGAAAGTCCCTTCTTTTGAAGGTGATCCTTCTAGGGGACGGTGGAGTTGGGAAAAGCTCCCTCATGAATCGTTACGTCACCAACAAGTTTGACTCACAAGCCTTCCATACAATAGGCGTGGAGTTTTTAAACCGAGACCTGGAGGTGGATGGCCGTTTCGTTACCCTTCAGATCTGGGATACCGCTGGTCAAGAAAGGTTTAAGAGCCTACGAACTCCGTTTTACAGAGGGGCGGACTGTTGCCTGCTTACTTTTAGCGTGGATGACCGCCAAAGCTTTGAGACCCTTGGCAACTGGCAAAAGGAGTTTATTTACTATGCTGATGTCAAAGATCCAGACCATTTCCCTTTTGTGGTGCTTGGTAATAAGGTGGACAAAAGTGAAAGACAGGTGACCACAGAGGAGGCAGAGACCTGGTGTGTAGAAAATGGGAATTATCCTTACCTTGAAACGAGCGCAAAAGATGATACCAATGTGGATGTGGCCTTTGAGGAAGCCGTAAGGCAGGTTCTGGCTGTTGAGGAGCAGCTGGAGCACTCGATGCCGGGGCATACCATAGATCTGCACAGTAGTCCCAAATCAGCATCTTCGTGCTGCTAAGAGCAGAGTGCGACCAACTAGCTGCCAGATGGTACGGTGCCAGTGGCCTTTAGTTTTTCACCTTAGGGTGCTGAAAGGAACGGTGAAGGAGGATTATTCACTGTAGCAGTTACGACTTTTCCATTTGTTATGGAAAACAGTCTTGGAAATCTTAGGATGTAGAGAAACAGATGGGGGATCAGAACCGATAACGTTTTAGCATAGATCTTAAACCCTTTTTTGATGGAAGTAAGTCAAAAAAAAAAAAAATAAGAGGATTTTCATTTACAGTATAAATGCAGTACAAGTGAAAGCCGATTTGATGATGGTGATGCAACATCTTGTCAGAACATCCTTAAATTTTGTGTTAGCATTCTAACCAAATTAATTTGTTATTAATATAGTATTTGACCAATGTAGTACTTGATGGTAGCAACTTATTAAAATCCTTGAACTTTTTTTTTAGATACTAGTAGCACGTAATGAACATGTGGCACGTCCATCCAATTAGACAAGTTCCTTCTTGTCTAATTGGATTTAGTTTTTCATTACTCCCCTGTGTAGTGCATTTATACTGAGGTCAATGAAAAGTCATTTAGTCAGTATTTGAGAAATTACTGCCAACATTTTTATAATGCCCACTGTTCAAGATTTCGGGCTGTCATGCATGCAGCCTACAAATGTAAATCATTTTCAGATGGTCGGCAGGTTGAAGCTGATTTTACTACATAGGTTTAAATTGATTGCTAACTGCTGTCACACGAAAGAAACAGCAAGTTACATGGAAAAATAGTGCTATTGCATTTACATCTGTGCATGCTGCTCTTAAGGTAAGGCACGTTACATTCAAACTTGCTTAGGTTTTTGTTGCCAAATGCATTTATTCTTAAGTAAATAAGAGGTACAGTACATGCAGCACCTCTTCGTAGTGTTTTACAGTGCTTGTTGAGGAAAGAATACATTGAAAATCTCTTCTAACCTTTTATGGTAACGCTCATGCCTGCACATATTACACATTCAGTGTAACTGAGTGGAGGTTAAAGGCTTAATGGAAACAGGAAGAACGTTTCATAGGTAAAGCATCGCTCATCACCGGTGAAGGAAATCTAGTGCACTTATCTTGCCAGGCTGCATGGCGCTTTGGCTCCTAGTGTCGTCGTTTCAGGTCTCCTGGCTGCTTAGCTTTCAGCACATCACTGACAGATGCCACTCAGCAACCATAAAACCACTCTTGGTTTTGATCATGGTGTTAACCAGAGAAAGAGCTAGAATTTTATGTCTCCGGGCCCCCAGATAATGGCATGTGAGGGAGATGAGCAGCCATCCGTATTTTAGGGTGAGTAAGGGAGATCTCTCCCATGAGCTGTCTCAATCTCGGTTGGTCTCTCTTAACCTCCTTTTTACTTCTCCCTCACCATTTCTATATCAGTCTCCCTTCAGCTGTCGCTTTTCCTTCTCCATCTTTGACTCTCGTGTCCTTCCTTCCTTCCGTTTTTCACTCCCCTTCTCTCCAGCTTGCCCTCTTTCTCTCTCCAGCTCACGTCTCATTTCTCTATCATTCCCCTCTCCTTCCATCGTTGTCCCTTGTCCTTTGTTCCTCCTGGTTTCATTACCCCCTCCCCGTTTCCTTTGTTCATCCTCCATTTCCATTCTCCCATTAGAATGCAGTTCAAGCCGACATGCTGCAGAGAGACGGAGGTCGTTACTGTTTTGATACCGTTTCACAGCTTAACTGGAAGGCCACGAGGACTGGGACCATGGCACGTGGAACAGAGGGAGGCTGAATTCAGTGCTCTCCGTCGCCAGCTGCATCCAGCAGTAAGTCGCAAGGATATGGAGAGAATTTAGATGGCCTTATGTTGACTGATCATAATTGTGAAGACCCAAGAATTAAGGGAGAGAAAATGCTTCCCCTCCAGGAAGGGTCAAACTGTCTTTGGTGTTAATATATGTTTAACTGTGCTGGAACTATACTAGTTAGAAAGCAAGTAGCTTTCATATATTATCTCAGGCTTTTTCCCAAATAGGTGCGTTTACCTAATGACTTGATACCAGAATTCAGCCAGAGAGCTGCTTTTCAGGCAGTTAAACTTTGCCTTAACCATTTCTGATGGTAAGATTTAAGGAGAAAGCATTTCATAGAAATGCTCGGCAACCTTTAAAAGGCCTAGCCAGTAAAAAAAAAAAAAAAAAAAGCATATGAAAATATCAGGTTGGTGTTCTGTGGATAGCCAAGGAACCAGGGAAGATCTAGTATTCCTTGTTTCTGCCCTCCCTGATGTTGGATATATTGGCTTGTGCGTGAAGCTATTAGTGGCAAATCTATTTGAAATGTGCTATATTTATAAAACAAAAAAAAAAAAAATCAAATGATTGGCCAACTAGGTCGTGTGATTTGTGGCATGGAATCATTGCATGGAACAATCAGAAAAAGCAACTTTCCTATGAATACATTCAGACTGAAATTGTTTAGTACTTAATACAAATTGTGCATTTAAACCACTTAAAACGATTGTTTTGGATTAAAATAGCATGAAAAGAGCAGAAAACATTCTTGTTACAGTGGTATTTTCTGTTCTGCTATTTCTGATAAAGGGTATTCCTAGACTATACTTATCGGTTTAGCAATATCTCACCTGACTCTACATCTTTGGGCATGATTTACTAAGGCTTTGTGTCTATGGGAGGGGGAGAAGCTTAGCAGAATTCAGGCCCTTAGAGCTCGTTTGCTATGAGTGCAATTTTCAAAACCCATTGCCGCCTGAGTAACTGGCTCTTTATTTGGCTAGAAGAGCTTTTTGAAATTGCCCATCCTGCTCAAGGGTAAAAGCGTGCGCATTTACTTTTCCTCATGTTCGAGGAGGTGTTCCCAGGGCAGGGATAAGCCAGGGCAAGGGCACAACCCACACAGTTTGGGATTTTCAGAACTATGTGCGTTGCTTTTTTTTGCCAGGAAAAAGTACCCATAGAAGAAGCAGGGGGAAATCACTGGGCAATTTTCAAAGGAAAATTATGCTTTTTGGTGGCAAAGGTTTTGAGAATTGGCCCACAAATAGTGCCCCACAGGAACACATCCCCCTAAATGCTGCTAAAATTACATGTGTTGTGGAAGAACATGAATACTTTTAGCTATATCGAGGAACGGCAAGCTTCAGATGCTGAATTTATGCTATTTATCTGCCTAAATGGCTTTGAAAATTGTCCTGTAAGTGCCCTATGCAGCAGGAGTATTGCTACTGTAAGATAAAAATGTGTTTTGTTTTGGAGATTTTTTTTTTTTTTAAAGCTACTGGTACCAGTGTTACAAACATTTTGTCAGTGTTACAGGGCATTGCTAGATCAATGTCCCATATTCAGGCCAGTAAGATTGCTCAGAATTTAACGGAACATTCTGTTCAGAGAAAAAAAAAAAAGCAAAGTAAGTCTGCTTGGAGCCTTCTGCATATAAAAATAACTGGGTGCCTTGTGTGTATTCAGTCCCTGAACCTGGCAGTCAGTTTGGTAGCTATTCTGGGACTCATTGAGGCCAATGTATATTATAAAAAGAAAAGACTAGAATCTAAATGTAGGCCCCTAAGGGGGAGTCATTTACTAAAGTGATCGCTAAATGAGGGCGGCGTCAAGACAGGAAGAGGGAGGAGTCGTGGCGGCACCGGGACGGACGCTGCAAAGATGGCGCTGACGGCGAAATGGTAAGCTTCCGTATCGCTGCCTATTTCGCGCCAAATAACTACACCTTTTATGGTGTAGCTATTTGGTGTAACGCCGGCAGCGATCGCACCACGGAGGTGCGATCGCTGCCGGCTATCGCAGGACCCCGCCCCCCTGTACCGTGAGATTCAGAGAGCCCGGCGGTGTTAGTAAATCCAGGCCTAAGTTAGGTGCTTAATTTCTGGCTTTCCTAGCATGTAGCAGATGGACTCAGGACCAATGGGTATAGTGTACTCCTGCTAGCAGTTGGAGACGGATCAGATTTCAATCTGACGTCAGCCCCTAGTACATATACCCCTGCAGGAAGTGCAGCTCTTCAGTATTTTCCGTCTCCATAGCAGTTAGGGACTATCTGCACGCTCTCACAGCGTTAGAACCAAATTCAAAGGAGAAAATCCAAATTTAAAGAAGAAACCTACCTGAAGACTAGCCCTGCTCTCCTGCGGTGATACCCTCAGGTCCCTCCCCCAGTTGACATTCCCGAGGAGATTTCCGTGGTCCCTCGGAGGTGGGCCTTGGTCTGGCGGCCTTATAGCGGCGAGGACCTAGCCCCCGATCCTCGGGCGCGGCTAAGAGGCAGCGAGTGCACCCCTCGAGCGCGGCGGTGAAGGTATTTGCCTCTCCCCCCGCAGCCGGAGACCGCCCGGGACGAAACCGGGAAGCGCCAAAGACAAGGTAAGGTAGAAATCCTCTGCTTGAATCTGGTCTCCGAGGATCGAGGAGGAGCACAGGTCACCGGCCGGGACCAGTGCCACCGGGTTGATCCACCCTAGCAGAGCCAGGCCCCGGGTATTCCAAGAGTCTACACACCTCTTCAGCCTTTCCTCATAGGGGAGCTGTTCCATCCCCTTTATCATTTTGGTTGCCCTTTTCTGTACCTTCTCCATCGCAACTATATCTTTTTTGAGATGCGGCGACCAGAATTGTACACAGTATTCAAGGTGCGGTCTCACCATGGAGCGATGCAGAGGCATTATGACATTTTCCGTTCTATTAACCATTCCCTTCCTAATAATTCCTAACATTCTATTTGCTTTTTTGACTGCTGCAGCACACTGAGCCGACGATTTAAAGTATTATCCACTATGATGCCTAGATCTTTTTCTTGGGTGGTAGCTCCTAATATGGAACCTAACATCGTGTAACTACAGCAAAGGTTATTTTTCCCTACATGCAACACCTTAAATTTCATCTGCCATTTGGATGCCCAATCTTCCAGTCTTGCAAGGTCCTCCTGTAATGTATCACAGTCTGCTTGTGATTTAACTACTCTGAATAATTTTGTATCATCCGCAAATTTGATAACCTCACTCGTATTCCTTTCCAGATCATTTATATATATATATATATATATATATATATTGAAAAGCACCGGTCCAAGTACAGATCCCTGAGGCACTCCACTGTTTACCCTTTTCCACTGAGAAAATTGACCATTTAATCCTACTCTCTGTTTCCTGTCTTTTAACCAGTTTGTAATCCACGAAAGGACATTGCTTCCTATCCCATGACTTTTTAGTTTTCGTAGAGGGACTTTGTCAAAAGCCTTCTGAAAATCTAAATACACTACATCTACTGGTTCACCTTTATTAACCCCTTCAAAAAAATGAAGCAGATTTGTTAGGCAAGACTTCCCTTGGGTAAATCCATGTTGACTGTGTCCCATTAAATCATGTCTTTCTATATGCTCTACGATTTTGATCTTGAGAATAGTTTCCACTATTTTTCCTGGCACTGAAGTCAGGCTCACTGGTCTATAGTTACCTGGATCGCCCCTGGAGCCTTTTTTAAATATTGGGGTTACATTGGCCACCCTCCAGTCTTCAGGTACAATGGATGATTTTAATGATAGGTTACAAATTTTAACTAATAGATCAGAAATTTCATTATTGAGTTCTTTCAGAACCCTAGGATGCATACCATCCCGTCCAGGTGATTTGCTACTCTTTAGTTTGTCAATCTGGCCTACTACATCTTCCAGGTTCACCTTGATTTCGTTCAGTTCGTCTGACTCATCACCCCTGAAAACCATCTCTGGAACTGGTATCTCCCCAACATCCTCATTAGTAAACATGGAGGCAAAGAATTCATTTAGTCTTTCTGCAATGGCCTTATCTTCCCTAAGAGCCCCTTTAACCCCTCTGTCATCTAATGGTCCAACCGACTCCCTCACAGGTTTCTTGCTTTGGATATATTTAAAAAAGTTTTTATTATGAGTTTTTGCCTCTATGGCCAACTTCATTTCAAATTCTCTCTTCGCCTGTCTTATCAATGTTTTACATTTACCTTGACAATGCTTATGTTTTATCCTATTTTCTTCATGATGGATCCTTCTTCCAATTTTTGAAGGATGTTTTTTTGGCTAAAATAGCCTCTTTCACCTCACCTTTTAACCATGACGGTAATTATTTTGCCTTCCTTCCACCTTTAATGCGCGGAATACATATGGACTGCGCCTCTAGGATTGTATTTTTAAACAATATCCAAGCCTGTTGAACACTTTTAACCTTTGCAGCTGCATCTTTGTTTTTTTCCAGCTGTTTTCCTCTTTTTATCAGTTTTCCTTTTTAAAATTTAGTGTTAGAGCTGCAGATTTACTTATTGTCCCCCTTTCAGTTATTAGTATAAATTTGATCATGTTATGATCACTGTTGCCAAGTGGCCCCACCACTGTTACTTCTCTCACCAAATCTTGCATTCCACTAAGAATTAAATCTAAAATAGCTCTTCAAAGGATCCCTCCTGTTCGGCAGCGAACTAGAGAAACTGGCCGACAAATGGGGCGAGTCCCCATTGCCGCGCCTACTGGAGGATAAGACGAAGAGAAACCAGCGACCCTTCCCCAGGTCCTCCAGGGGCAGAAGTTCACAGCGCTTCAATCCCTACAGGAGCAACTATCAAGCGCCCCGCCCTACGGGCAGGAACCAGTCCTTTCGGACCAAGCACAACAAGATGGGAACCAGCTCGGGTACAGGCCCCAGCTGCACCTCACAGTGAGATTCAGCCGACCCATCCAAGGGAAGAAGCCATAGGGGGCAGACTAGCCCTATTCTACTGCAGATGGGTCGAGATAACTTCAGACAAGTGGGTCCTAGCCATCATTCTGGAGGGGTACTATGGATTTTCTACGAACCTCTCCGGGCAAGTTCGTGGAGTCCCCCTGCCACGACCTCCTCAAGAGGGCGGCAGTGGAAGCTACACTGTCAAGACTACTGGCCCTCGAGGCCATAAACCCAGTGCCTCCACAAGAAATAAATACTGGGCATTATTCCATTTATTTTTATCGTTCCCAAGAAAGAGGGAACATTCAGGCCCATCCTGGACCTCAAATCGATCAACCGCCACCTGAGGATTCCCTGCTTCTGCATGGAAACCCTACGAACCGTAATAAGGGCGATACAACCGGGAGAGTTTCTCACATCCCTAGATCTTTCGGAGGCCTACCTACACATCCCAATTCATCAGGAACACCAGCGCTACCTATGCTTCAAAGTCCTGAACCGTCACTACCAGTTCCGGGCACTACCCTTCAGGTTAACCACAGCACCCCGGACGTTCACCAAGGTGTAATAGTAGTGGTGGTGGCAACACTGAGGAAGGAAGGAATACTCTTTCACCCTTACCTGGACGATTGGTTGATCAGGGCAAAGTCACCGGAGGAAAGCCGCCAAGCAACCAGCAGAGTCATAACTCTACTGGAGAGCCTAGGATGGGTGGTCAACACAAACAAAAGCTCCCTACAGCCCTCACAGTCGCTGGAATACCTAGGAGTCCAATTCGACACCAAAGAGGACAAGGTCAGCCTGACCCCCACAAGCAGATCAAAATTGTGGAACCGGCTGCAAACCTTGCTTGAACGATCCTCGTCCCACAGCATGGGATTACCTGCAAGTCCTCAGGCTGATGGCATCCACACTGGAAGTTGTGCCATGAGCGCAAGCCCACATGAGACCCCTACAGCGCTCACTTCTATCACTGTGGAGCCCACTGTCCCAGAACTACACCGTACGTCTATCACTCCCGGGCAGAGTTCGGTCCCAGCTATGGTGGTGGCTGCAGACCAGCCACGTGAGCCGGGGATCAAGACTGTCCTCCCCAACCTGGACCCTATTCACCACAGATGACAGTCTACGAGGATGGGGAGTAGATTGCGAGGAGTTATCCGCCCAAGGGCAGTGGAACGCAGAAGAGGCGGGATGGAACATCAACCGCCTAGAGCGCGGGCAGTCAGACCAGCCTGTCTGCGGTTCGCTCACAGGCTTCGAAGCAAAGCGGTCTGAGTAATGTCGGACAACGCCACGACAGTGGCCTACATCAACCGGCAGGGGAGAACCAGGAGCCAACATGTGTCCCCAGAAATAGACCCCCTGATGGCGTGGGCGGAAGCAAACCTCCAGGAGATCTCTGCCGTCCACATCGCCGGGAAAGACAACATCACTGCAGACTTCCTCAGCAGGGAAAGTCTAGACCCAGGAGAATGGAGGCTGTCGTCCGCAGCCTTCCAATTGATAGTGAATTGGTGGGGGACCCTGGACATGGACCTTCTGGCAAACAGATCCAACGCCCAAGTATCCAGATACTTCAGCCGCAGGCGGGAACCGCAGTCCCAAGGGATCGATGCCCTGGTACAGACCTGGCCACCGGGGACTCTACTATACGCCTTCCCGCCATGGCCCCTATTGGGCGTGATCATTCACAAGATACAACTACACAAGGGGCTAGTTCTTCTGGTGGCTCCGGATTGGCCAAGAAGACCCTGGTACGCAGACATGAGAAGACTGCAGGCAGGGAACCCTCTACCGCTGCCCCCCACACAGGGACCTGCTACAACAAGGTCTGATCCTCCACGAGGACCCAGCTCAATTCTCTCTTACGGTCTGGCCATTGAGAGGGCCCGCCTGAGAGAGAGCGGATACTCGGGGGCGGTAATCGACACTCTCCTCCGAGCACGCAAGTTCTTCACATCGTTAACGTACTTAAGGATCTGGAGAGTATTTGAAGCCTGGTGCGAAGACCACAACATCAAGCCATGCTCATTTAAAGTTCCCGTGATCCTGGAATTCTTACAGAATGGACTACAGAAGGGTCTGTCCCTCAACTCCAAGGTACAAGTGGCCGCATTGTCATGCTACGGCTCCAAGAGCGAGGACGACAGCATAGCTTCTCACCCGGACGTGTCACGCTTCCTGAAAGGAGTCAAACACATTTACCCACCACTAAAGTGGCCGGTACCTCTGTGGAATCTCAATCTCGTTTTGGACTTCCTAGCGGGAACCGCCTTCAGACCCCTCCAAGGCCTATGCTTCCGTCTGTTAACCTTAAAGACTGTGTTTTTGCTTGCAGTGTGTTCAGCCCGCCGCATCTCGGAACTACAAGCCCTGTCCTGCCGAGAGCCGTTCCTCAGGCTCACCCCGGGGTCCATCCAACTACGCATGGTTCCCTCCTTTCTCCCCAAAGTGGTCTCACACTTCCACGTCAACCAGATCATCTCGCTACCAATGACGGATGGCTTGAAGAATTCGGAAGAAGCCCGTAGTCTACGCCACCTCAACATCGGCAGACTCCTATCCAGATATCTGTAAATGTCGGAACCCGTATGAAGAATGGACCACCTTTTCATCCTTCACAGTGGAAAGAGACAAGGGGAAGCGGCCTCGCTGGCAACCATCGCCCGCTGGATCAAGGAAGTCATCAAGGCGGCCTATGTAGAAGCAGGCAAACCACCACCTCTACAGGTCAAGGCCCATTCTACCAGAGCCCAGGCAGTATCCTGGGCAGAAACTAGAATGCTGTCCCATGCCGAGATCTGCAGGGAGGCTACATAGTCTTCCATCCACACCTTCTCCAGATTCTACCGTCTGGATGTTCAGGCTCGGGAGGACACGGCATTTGCAAGGACAATAAAAGGTGGACCATGGGCAGCCTCCCACCCAGTTCGGGAGTAGCTTTTATACATCCCATTGGTTCTGAGTCCATCTGCTACACGCTAGGAAATGGAGAAATTACTTACCTGATAATTTCGTTTTCCTTAGTGTAGACAGATGGACTCAGCATCCCACCCTTGGCTGCTGTTATGCATGGTCTTTCAAGTGATTCAAGGGTAAGCCACGTTTTCATTTACCCAGGGCATCCACCCTGCCGGGTGTCGACGCTTTCCGGTTGAGTACACTGGCGGTCTCCAGCTATAGTCAATCAACCAGTTCAAGTTAACCAAGTTAATCAAGTTTTGAACGTTTAACCAAGTTATGAAGTTAATCAATCAGTCAGTCACACATATATCCACAATGCTTTTCAAGGAGAATACTGAAGAGCTGCACTTCCTCCAGGGGTACATGTACTAGAGGCTGACGTTAGATTGAAATCTGAACCGTCTCCAACTGCTAGCAGGAGTTCACTATATCCATTGGTCCTGAGTCCATCTGTCTACACTAAGGAAAACGAAATTATCAGGTAAGTAATTTCTCCAATTCTTAGGCACCTAAGGGCCTGATTTACTAAGGCTTTTCTCCCCCTTCTGTGTCTGTGGGAATAATGCTTTGTAAATGTGGCCCTAGGTTTGTTGAAAATAGACACCTAAAACTGAGGTACTTAAATTGAAACCTGCTATTCACTCACCCAACTTTATATGAATAGCTCAGGAAATTAGTGCTGAGCACCTAACTTTGTTCCCCCAACCTGACCTCTCCCCTGGCCCCACCCTATTTTGAGGTGCCAAAGTTTAGAAGCCTTATAAAAACAGGCATCTAAATTTAGGTTCTCAGGTAAAAAAAAATTCAGTTTGCTCGATCTAGGCATCTAACTCCTTAAGTTTGGAGCCTAGAGCTTTTGAAGATTGGCCTCATCGTTTTTAAATCCAGAGGCATATGTCTCTTGTTTCTGAATCTGCCAGGTAGGTAGTGTGAGTCACGGGATTAGTCCATGTTTTTCCTTGTTTGTTATTCATCTATGTAATTTTTTTTATAGTATTAGTTCTGAGCAGAAAGGATCACATGTGAAAAATAGAAAAAAATGAGTGTGATCACATTTGTTCCAAAAAGTTAGCCCAGTGTAGTGACCATATCTTTATAAAAGTCTGCAAGAATAAAATCAGGAAATAAATAAGTTTGAGATGACTGTTTATATTATTCATACTTAACAGTTCACCAAGCCTTCCATCAATTAAACCTGAAGGAAATCATTTATGTAGAGATGCTCTGCATTAGGGATGGCCAACTCTGGTCCTCTAGACCAGTGGTTCTCAACCTTTTTTCTGTCGGGACACACCTGACAGATGGTTCTCACATGCATGACATGCTGAACCCATGATCGTCATGGGGCTAGATGTAAAAGTACAGTTTCCATCCACTTTCTGTCACCTACACACACCCCAGTCTCTCTCACACACTGTCACCTTACCAACCAGCCTCTCTCTCATGCATGCACACACACAGACTTCCCACTCCCATGCTCTCTCTCACATATACAGCCTTCTCAGTCCCATGCTTTTTTTCACACACACCCCAACAATACCAGGCTTCTTACTCCCATGCCTTCTCAAATACCCAGACTTCTCACTTCCTCTCTCTCTCTCTCACACACACCCACACACCAGACTTCTTACTCCCATGCTTTTTTTTTCTCTCTCTCACACACACACACACACACTCCAGTCATCTCCCTGACCAGTCACTTTTATTGTCTCTCACATATACACACATCACCTCTGACCAGTTTCTCTCAATCACACACATGCTCTCTCACACATTTGCACACATGCTCTCAATCGCACACACATTCTCTCACTTACAGGCTGGCTGTCTTCTCTCTCTCTCACTCACTCCCCCCCCCCCCCCAGCACAAATGGTAGCTGCAGCAGCCTCCTCCTCCAGCCCCTGCAGGCCAAGAAAGAAGAATCCCATCGGCCGCGGGAGGCTTATACTGCTGTCTCCTTTGCCGATTGCTGGCTGCTTCGATTGCTCCGGGCCACGCTACTGCTCAGGGGCCACTGCTACTTTTCCACGCGGCTCGGCTCTTTCTCCTTCCCGTGCACTGCACTGTGTATCACTTCCTGTTCCGGGGCAGGCGCGGGAAGAAGAAAAGGCCAGCCGCGGGTACCATAGCTTCCTCTAACAACGCTGCCGTTCCCATTGGGCTTGAGCATGCTGTTAGCCTGGCGGCAACGGCAGCAGGGAAGGAAGAGCAGCAGGAGAGACCGGGAGCACGCGACACACCTCTGCCGGTGCTTGGCGACACACTGGTTGAGAAGCGCTGCTGTAGAACCTCGAATAGGCCAGGTTTTCGGATATCCACAATGAATGCATGCATGCAGATCTATCTCATGCATATTCATTGTGGCACTCCTGCACTATATAATCTACCAAGGGTCTCCTATAAAGGTGTTTATAAATGACTTCTCTGATATGTGATAATTACCACCTATCCAGACTTATAGAGAAAATCACTCACATTTTGCAAGAATGATTCATATTGAAGTAGGACAGAGGGTTCATTTTGATTTTAGAGATTGTTGGTTTGAGTGACAGGTTTTCCAGCTGATTGATAGGGAAGGAAAAGCTATTTAGGAAAAAACAAGTCCTTATGATCCTTAACTAGGAAGAAAAGCAGTGAGAAGCTAAAGAAGAGCCAGAACAGTGGGATTTTATGAAGCATCTCACAATGGGTAAAAAATTATGTTGATAATTCACGACAAGCCAAAAAATGTGACACAAGCTCAGTGTCCTTTTTCTGCTGCTCTGGTTTGGTTATGTGCAAGGCCAGGAACTGAGTGCCTCTCTTGTTCTTTTCTGTCATATGTGAAGTGAATCCAAGCACTTTTGTTTAAGTGTTGCCTGGTGATATTGGTCTCCTACAAAACAAAGACATGAGAAATTGTTCTCTGATCTATTCAGGTTATTTTCTGGGCAATGCATTCAGTCTTAAGGGGGCCTTAAATCCCCCTAAAAGAATTATCATCACAGCTTATGGATTTGAAACTAAGAATTTTTTTCTCTGCTTGTAGTGCCATTCAAGGATGATGTGCCATTTGAATAATGTTGTCTATAGATGATACCAATGTACTGTCCCAGCCTCTAGCCAGTCACATGTAGGAGGCCTCAAATTTTGCTTTCGTATTCAGGTGTTAAATACACTGGGAATAGATGAGCAAATGTTTGTGTACTTAACAGCTGCAACAGGTTGAATAGTTCACTTTTTTTTTCTACAGCACTATAAACAGTACAAACTTCTGCTTCGCTGAGGTTTGCACTGTTTATAATGTTTGATCAAGGCTATAGACTTTGTTATCCAATATAGACCCGGTATAACACGGGCAATGGAGTCCAAAAATTTGGTCTGCATTATAGATGAGCCTGCATTATATTGAGTTTATATATTTTGCTGTTATAGATAAAGGTGTAATAATCTTATACTGTACAATGTTTTGGATACTGTAAATAAAGATGATATGGAAATAACTGCTTTATTACTAAGAACAAAGTTGCTAAGAACAAAACACCTGTACTCTTATCAAGTAAAACCATCATGAAATAACAAGATATGTTTTAACATTGAAAAAATTGGGAGCCAACCTTTGACCATGTTATAAGTGATTTTGTGTTATAATGAGCAACATTATATTAGGTCTACAGTGTACTTCATCTTGTTGCATTCAGGCACATTACATTTGTATATGTCAACCATATTCAAAATAACTAGCCCATCTTAAACCCCCAAAAAGTGTGACTATTAAGTTAGGGACTTCTGGTTAACCATTGTTACCTGGTTGTGTATTATCAGGTTTATTCTAACAAGACAAATGCACTTCTAGACCCAGAGCTACCAAAACAGCATTTTTAGGCATCCCCATATAGTTACAAACTGCGTGAACAAGTTTCTGTTGAATCAGAGTTTCAAATGGATTCTGCTGATGCTTAGACCGGGAATACCACCTTTGTTTGCAACCAAATCAAAGAACTCATTCCCAGAGTTTTATGAAATTGCAGCTCAAATTATTTTTTGGATAGGTGGCAGAGGTAAAAACAGAAGTTGAGAGACAAGAATTAATGAAGTTTCTTCAGAATGCCTTTGTGTTTTCAGGCATGTCTTCTGATTACATGTTTATTTTTTCCCAAGATCATGTGTTTGTATCACGTACAGAAGCATGAAATACATTGGTAATGTACCTATACAGTTGATCTACAGCAGATATATTTATTGAAGAGGTATATTAACTTGTATCATGTCATCTGTATCTAGTAAAGATGTCTTAAGTAGCATGTTGTTCGTCTTTACTGACTTACACTGTATTACAAAGATTGTAGAAGTATGGAACTTAATGTTTGTTCTTGTATGTCACGTTTTACTTAAAATTAAAAACATTAATGTAAATTTTTCTCATTGTTTTTATGTGGGTAATTGCAATATTTCAGATTAAAAACAAACAAACAAACTGTAGGCAATGATTGTTTCCCCGGGCACAGCAGAAAGTCATTTCTGGAGGAGTCAGGAAACCAAAATGTAAACACTCTGGCTTCCCAGCAGAGATAAAGGAGGTGTAGGATACTTTTATTTGGCCAATACAAAAATGTTAGTGCTTAAACAGAAGCCTCAGTGTATAAGGCATTTATTCTCAAGTAAGGACTCTGTGGACTTGTGAGCTAATTTATTAAATTCAAGTATTGCTTCGATTACGTGAATCACTTCTTCCTTGTTCGGATTGATTTTTTAGAACCTGAACTGTTGATATACCTTTTTGCTGACAAATACAAAACTTTGTTTAGAAACACTTATTTGTAGCAAGCACCAGACCTTGGATCGGATGTTAGAGGGGTATTGCTCAATTTGTGCTTATATGAAAAAAGTTTTTTTTTAAATTTATCTCTGTATTTGTCTCATAATTTTGTATATCTATGCAAAATAACTAAAGGAATAAACATCAGATTTCTATCCAATTCCTCCTTTTTTGAAAATGACAACCCCCCCCCCCCCAAAAAAAAAACCCAGCTGAATTAATTAGCTTTGAGATTTTTCATACGTCTCTACCATTAACACTATTTGAACTTACTTTGAACCAAGGAAAACATCTCATGTGATTATGTAATTATTTTTTTGTTTTTGTTTTTTTTTTACCGTGAAGGCCAATGTACTAACCCATGGAATTTCCTGTGGGTTAGTGGCCTCTTTGCATGAAAGTTTGCTACCTCTGGAAATAAGCTGGGTCGAAAACTTGTGTGTGAAAATTTGCATCTGGGACAGATGTAAAAAAAAAGTTAACCATATCTCATTTTTTTCCAAAAACTAGTGAAGGTGTTTTTGTGTGCCAGTTTTCTACTAATCCAGAAATATAATGAGCTGTTTTGCATGTTTTAATTTCAATAAACATTTGCATGTTGCAGACTGTGCATGAAAGCTTACTGTGGAGGCTGTGAAAAGTATGACTATTTTTTTTTTGCAAGAGTGGCTACGTGTGGGGAAAAATGTGTGAAAACAAAATTTATCCATTTTGAGCATTTTTATGTCTCTTTTTTCCTACACATAGCTCCTCTTGTGAAAAAATGTTGCAAGTTAGTACCAAAGAATATTTTCAATAGATATAGTCCATGAGGTACATATCCGGCCACTGTTTCTTACATATCTGCAGAGTCCTAAGTAATTGAAACAAGGCATCAATTTAACTTATGATCCTTTCTTTCATAAATGCAGATTTAAAAGCTTTTCTCTTTCCCCTGTACTGGAAAATATATAATGTGAAGAAAGGAATTTCTGGAGCCACTTTCATTTTTCATAAATGTTTTTTTTTTATTTTCATATACACATAACCATAGTAATAGAGGTTTTCTACCTTTCAATTTTTATTTAGTTATTACAGAAGAAAAAAACTTGTGAGTAAAGAGAGTGTTTACATATGCAAATGTCGATACCCCATTGATCAAATATTTTACCATCATGAATTTATAAGCAAGGAGTCTTCAGCACATTCTAATATCTTTGTAGTAGGAAACTCAGGTGAGGAAAAGGCCTCAGTAACATGAGCTGAACAGGTAAATCCTTTCAGAAAAGTCGCAGCTTGGAGGAATCAGCTACATTACTTCAATGGACCTGAACACTGTCAGGTAAGCATGCATTTTTAACTTGCACGGTTAAGGAGAAACCTACATAGTATCACTGAAAAGTGCTGGTGTTGACCTACAGATCTCCATTCCATCTAACACACTTCCATTGTTTTGGTACAACAGTATCAAAGACAAACCTTCAGATTTAAATTATTTGTACCAGATCAAGTTAGAGGCCATTTTTTTTTTAACTTTTTTTTTTAACCTGGTCCACTTTACACGCTAGACTACTTAGTGAATTTCCTTATTTGGATCCGTCACAATCTCGCCAAGCTCCAGGACCTCTTTCTTTGGCGGCTCCTTGTTCTTTTCCATCTTAATGGTGCAGTGGCAGTACGCCCTGTTCGCAGAATGGCACATCAGGGCATGTATCTGAAAGAAAATGCAGACCAGCATCCACCTTTACTTTAACACAAATCTGCCATCTGTCACATTTCTTTTCTGCACCTGTACAATTGTGGGTTAATATCAAAATCTCTAGCAGCAGTATTGTTGGGGGAATGTTTGTTGTTGCATTGGTTTTAGTATTTTGTCCATGGATTCTCAGATGAGTCACAAATGATAGGGGAATTCTAAAAGCTGAAGGCTGGTCCCGCCTGCACAAGCAGGGTGCCTTGTGTTGCCATGGAAGCAACAGGATGGATTTCAGCCTGTTGGTGCACGGATTTCCTCCCTGAGGTAGCAGGAAAGTGTACCAAATACATTTTTGGACCAGAAAATTCATGTCCAGTGGAAGCCCCTCATCTACCCTCAAGGCTAGATGTTTATGTAGTGATCGACTCAGAAGAGTTAGAGAAAAAAAGAGTAAAACAAAACATATTATGCCATTGCTGTGGATCATATATTGCCTCCTATGTCATGAATAAGATGGTTGACTTTTACAGGAGGAAAACTGAAGACCTTTTATAATTAAATATAATAGCATTGTATATTATGAAATCATTGGTTATAACTTCTGAAATTAAGATGAATTAGGGGGTAGCACAAGCTACTGTTATATTCCTATAGGTAGCAATGTAAAAATGACAGTGCATTTATATAATTTAAATCAGGTTCAGTAAGTTCAAAAGATAAATAGGTTTTGAAAATCCAATGCTAAATGCCAGTTTTGGAAAGCAAACTTGTAAACCCAGTTAATGCATGCTTTGCCATGGCAAAAGAGATTCAAAGCTTAGAATTTCTAGCACTGTCAGCATAGAGACATTAGACATCATTTTGCATAGATCTGATGTCCTAGAAGCTGCTCTTCAGTTAAAATAAATTGTGAGAAACCCAGAATATGCCAACAGATAAGGACCAAAAGCCCATCTGGTCTGCTCAGCTTAATCCCTGTTGCATTGCCTTAGGCCCCAATTGATCTTGCTTTTCCCCTTCACTCCTTTGTAATCAGGGATTCTCTTTGTTTCAACCAAGAAAATAACCGATGTGTATTTTGTCACCTAAACTAAGATTAGGAGTTGATGTTTACAGCAGCAATTAAAGTCTCTGCTGCTGTGCTTCTGAAAAGTCAGATATGGACTGAAAGAGGTAACCGTGTCTGCTGCATTGGACTGTTTGCCATAAGTAGAAATTAAAATTAACTTGTTTCTTTGGGCATGAGTGACTCATACGCTTCGAGAACAGGAATAAGAACACTATATGGGTTGATTTACAAAGCTTTATGTGCTTAAAATAGGCTTTTAATGCATATTTAACTGTTTAAAAATTCTCCCCCTTTCCCTATTTTGCTAAAATCTGCACAAAATTTCTTTGTGCATAGATTTAGTCAGATAATAAAAGAGCTGGGTTGGCGCATGCCCGGGGTAGGGTTTTTTTTTTAAGTTTAGCCTTTTAACATGATAATGTTAACTTGACTACATTTGTCTGCCTAACTGCGACTGCACAAATGGTGCGCAGGTTATGTATGGTTACATTTAATCGCATATTCAGCTGTAACTTTTGCTGGTTAGCTGCACCTGAACATCTGCTTATCTGTGCTGCTGAGCAACGTTTTGAACATCTACCCTCAAGTGTTTTGGGTGCTTTTACAAAAAAAAACAAACCCAAAAAAGGCGTAACTTTTTCTTGCTCACTTCCTGTGAAACATGTAGGAGTGGTTTTACTGTCAATTTTGGGGTTCCGGAAGATTCGCTCAGCCTTCCTCTGTCGTTCTTATTCTAGAAACGTGTAAGACTGCTTGTAGTGAATAGTATCTCTCTTTGATCCATTAATAAATAACTGCTATTAAAATGTTATTGTCACAGTATTCAATAGCCTTTGAATGTATAATAACAATCTCCTCTCCCAGCTTCCTGCAGAACTTAGAAATATCATTGCAAGATTTTTCCCTTAACAACTGGTTTTTACTCCAGTTTCGAGGCCAGATTCACTCTCCATGGCCCTTCCTGCGATATTGCCTTTATTGCTCCACTAATAAATATAGCTTGCAGCGATCACCTTGCTCTGTAGCAAAGAAATTCATTCTTTACAAGATTCTAAGCCCTTCCTGCCACTCTCTCTCCCCCACAACCTTCCTCCTCTTTATATCTTTTCAGTCTGGCCCCTGATAGAGAGGAAGTCTGTTCTGGATGGGGGGAGGGATATTAAATAAAGGTAAAACTTGACAGTGATGCCCCTAAGTCTAGAGAGCTCAATCCCTCATCTAAATGTCAGTTTGGGAAGATAGGGTCACATGGCAAGGGGATGGCCAAATCAGTAGAATTTGGGTATATGTTTGGCAAAGACAAAATATCCTATATTGTGCCCCAGCTATATATAGATTTCAAAACAGCATTATTCTTTTCAGTTCTCACCCTTCTGCTCATTTATATTGCCCGCCAATGCTTTTTCTTGATTTCGTTTTAAAGAACTAGACTATAAAAATAGTTTAATCAAATACTGCAAACTGGATTTACTGTAGTTCTTTTTATGCCCAATACAAAATACATTGAGTATAGGAAGACAATGCAGAGTACACTGGCCATCTCTTTACCTTCCCCTGTAAGGTGGGTATTTTCATCAAACGACACACAGACTAAAGTTTGATCCAGAATTGTCTAAATTTAATTGTATTTGTTTCTTTAACTCCATAAAATACATTTTTCATACGTTTCAAAACATTCTGGTTTTTTTTAAATTGGAGTTCTAGATCATAAATAAAAGTAATTTTCAGATTTATTAATTTAGTGGAGTTTGTTTGGTAATTTGTTATAATGGCAATTAAAATAAAATACAAGACAGCGTATTTCAGTTTTCCTGATCTTGATCGGTTTCTCACTCCCCCACTGCCGAACACAGACCAAAAAATCCATTTTGACATACTCCGTATTACTTCTTCCTATAATACCTATCTGCTCATTGTAATGTCTATGGTCTTGCTGAAGCTAGTTTCCTAGCAATGACCTTTACTGACTTATAATGTTTCTCACTAAAGAAAGCTCCTTAAAAAAATAAATCCACACTTTTCAATATAAGCCTTGGTAATCTTTAGCCACAACTTCCTTATTTTGCCTTTGAAAAGTTTTTCTTTAAACTTTTTCTAGAAGTGGTTAACAACTGAAAGGATGACCTCTTATCAAAGGCTGCATTTTATCTGGTCAAATTGCCAAATATTAAAGATAATCCTCATCTAAACCCTTCTTGAATAATGCAAAGAAAAGTGTGAAATTCTTGCCTAAGTCCACTCATATGCAAAGGGTGGATTTTGTCTGACGCAGCCCTCAGAATAAAGGCAGTTTGTACAGAACCAGCCAGTTTAATTACAAGTATCTAAAGTGATCATTCTAGAAATGTCCTATTAACCCTACCAAATATTTTGACCCCTTTTCTAGTCTCATATATTACATCTAAACTTAGGTCAAATGCTTACAAGATTCAGTGAGATGGATACCTGCCTTCACACATTGGTCTTTTTGTGTATCCCCTTAGATTAACTGCCAGATCTGGGCTGTTTAAAATAAGTGTTCAGCTTCTGAAATAATTTGAAACAAGTTATGGTAGTGCATATGGTGAGACTCAAATCATTTTGATACTTAGCCAAACTCCGGCCTACAGTAACTCTGCCGTTACCAATTTGATGCCCTACAGGCCGAAATGTTTGCCAGTACTTGTATTTCAATGTATTGAAACATGTATAGTCCAATCAAATCCAGTAAACCGTACATAAAGAAGGTCAAATTTAATGTTTACTATAGTCAGAAACAAATCAAGATCCTAGATTTACAGGCTATTTACTTTTAAAGGAAACATAACCCAATGATAGGAGCACCATTTTGAAGATGAAACAGAATTCAGTGTACACAAGTGGTTAAAGGGAAAAATGACAATACCAGCACATAACAGACTAAAGGGTTACCATATATCTACAAGAGGGACCCATGGAGTTACACTATCAGTCAGTAACAGCCTTTTTAGAATGATCTTTCTATTCAGTTCTGGTGTCCATTTCTTCCACACTGTTTAAAGACTGCAGGGATGTCACGGAGAGCTGTACTTAAGGAGAAGCAAGTGGACAAAAACACAGCTAAGGTTCACTTTATGTTCTGTGTTGTTGAAAGTATAAAGCCAAGATCCCTCTTTGTGTAAAAAAAAAAAAAAGACACCAAACTCCCTTGTGCTTTAAGCAGGATCAGGAAGATTAGAAAGGCAATGATTCCACCACCACCATTTGGTGGATCATTAGGGCTAGTGCTCTCTTCCTCGTAATCCGGAAGATCCTTGCTCTAACCCATTTCACCCTAACTGCAGTAAGCAGTCCAAAGCAAAAAAAAAAAACTTTTTTTCTGTAACACACAGGAAACCTTCCCTTTTCCCCTTCACTTGTAAAAGGAAGATATGATCAAATTCTCTCACATAGCAAAGAAAACCTCTTGTTTCCAGAGAGATGACAAGGGTGATCAGAGTTCTTTCTCTCTCTGTGTAACACATCATGTCTGTCTCTCTCTGAGTGCCCAACAGTAGCAGGGCAATAGCACTGACTTTTGCTTTCCAGAAGCAGAAAAGATCTCTGGTACCTTAAGCTCTGCTGGGAAAAAACAGAATGAATTCCCATTTTCTTTTGCTTAATATTTGGTTGGGAAAGTTCCTTTCCCAGCAGATCTTGCTGCGGAGTGACATTGCTATTCAGGTACACAGAGAGAAAAGTACTCTGCATAGACGTAGGGAAATATCCGTTGTCTGAATCTATCTGAACTCAACTCGTTGAGTTTTGTACCCAAAAGGAAGAGGGATACTTGGCAATGAAGGCGTGGAGAGTTAAAAGGAAGAGACTTGGTGTCATGGCTGTTTTTGTTAAAGCTCCAATGTTAGAGAGAAAAGGGTTTGTTTGTTTTTTTTGTGTGTATCTCAGCTCCTCATTGGAGATTAGAACTTTGTACTGTCGCTTCGGCCCATGACTTTGAGCACAGCAAAGTTGTGAGTGGCGGCTATCATGAAAGTGAGCTGTAAAAAAATTGAGTGAGACAAAAAGGAAGGGGGAAGAGAGAAAGGAAGAGTAAAAATAAAATCGTACATGAGATGGTAATGACCATAAACAAACCATCCTCAATTCTCATCAGAAAACATTCTATAGGAACTCTCTTGTTACGTACATCCTCTTAAATTGTTCAGTTATCCATGTTAATTCATAATTTGTATTGCTGAGTAGGAAAAATACCAGGTTTATCAGCATTTAATTTCATTTGTAAAGGCAAACAACTGAAATATATAGAAAAATAGCAATTAATAGTCTCCATTGAACTTAATCAGGACCTAATTTCATAACTTTTCTAAATGGCTTATCTAAAGAGAAATGTTTTTCATTGTTTCCGAGTGAAATAAACAGAAGTACATTCTTATTATCTTTGAAGTAAACATAGCGTTTGTTTGTAAAACACTTCAAACTTACAAAATCTAGTATAATGACCATGCAAATGGCCTTCCCCGCTAACATACCTCTTCTTTCACAGTATATCCAATAGTGCCTCTTGGGTTATAGGAGCAGAATATGTCAAGGTAAGAATAATTTACTCACCAGTGAAAGAAGTGTTGCTGCGGCGCCAACGAATGCGGCAATAAACAGATGGAACGTCATTTGAAACTGAAAGAAAATGAAGCACAAGGCCTGAGTTTCTCTGGCTTGTCTAATTTAATAAAAATGTTTCTGTGCTCAGAACTCTGCCTCAGAATCCTCTTCCGCCTTTTCAAGATCAGAGCAGAATGAACTGTTCTTAATGACAAACACATCCCAATCCAGTTTCATTCTCTCACAGGTGCGCTCCTGTCTGGAGCTGGAGAAACCATCCTCGCTGGTGGCGACAGTGTAATCGGTAGCAAGTGCTCATTCAGTTGGACCCATCAATGTGCTAATAAGGCTAACACACTGCTGTTTTTTTGTTTTTGTGTGGTCACACACTATTATAACTACTGAGAAGAGGGTCCGCTCCAGAGCTGATTGAAGCTGCAGTCATATGGCAGCACACTACAGAGCCCACGATACTGGGAATTGTGGCATTTAGCTGAGAAATGCGGTTAGTAGTAGCCCTATTTTTGTGAAAAAGTCCATAGGATTTTAAGGTCTGCAGGGAAATTGGTACTTTGGTTTAATGTCTCATGAAGAAGGGCTGCTGAACAGAGACCAATACATGGCCTGATAATTTGATGTAAGTATTGGTCAACTGAGTTTCAATCATGAGATCATAAACTATGGCCAGCTGTGCTTTAGATATGCATAGTTGAAAATACTGAGAAATTGCATCACTGAAAATCATGGCTTACCAGGTAAAATGTGATATCTTTACCATTGATTTTGTTGTATGTTAGGGATTTTAAATGCCCTGAGAGTCCATATTTTGTTACATTCTACATACATTTAATTTTATCGCTTTCAAATCTTATGTTGTTCCATTAAAACACTTGCACCTTGCAAATCACTGGGTCGAGTATTTTAATATTCTTTAATCTTACATTTCCCAGTAAAGTTACCCATTTAATCTATATTGACTAAAATAGTGTAGCAGTATTACCTTCTTTACTTTGCCACTAAATTGATTAAAATATGATTATTATGCTACGTGTTCCTCTTCACTTTTGTATCCTCTGAGTTTCTAGCTGTAGCTTTTAGAGTATTCACAGTTGAAAATTCCCCTAGTTGTACACCAGGGAGATTCTGCCTCAGGCAGCAGCTTATAAACAAGCTTGTTGGTTGAATCTATTTGTTACTTTAAAAGAAAAAAAAAATCCTGAAAAAAAGTTTGTATATAAACCTGTAAACTCCTATAGGTCATGTTTATGAAATATTAAATTTCATGGTTCTTCAAATTTTGATAAATGGATTAGTGAAAACCTTTTTTGTATTAACAGACAAGAATGAGGGTATTTTATTGGCTTATTCTGTAGAATTCCAATTTCCTCCATGATTAGCAAAATATCTTCTTCCATTCATCTTTGCTATTTTATTTGTGGTACAAAGGAAAAGAATGATGTAGGAGAGTGACATTAACACACAAAGCCTGAGCAGAAACCATACGTTTTTTTTCTTGCCCTAAAAAGTTTTTAAGTCAGGTTAAAAATAAACCATGTTTACATCCAGCAGTGGTCATTTTAAGCAGGATCCTGAGGCTACTGCCTGTTCAAATTATCTGTGACTTCTGCTAGCGTGTTGAGTCAAAACGCAGCGTTAACAACATGGTGTCTCTGTGGGGCTTATTGACAAACTTGGCTACAAAAGCAGCCTAGCACAGCATAAATTAGTACTGGTGTGCACCTTGCTGCTAAATTTCACATCCAGGCACTTTACTTCAGAGGCAATATTAATAATAATAATCATCAGCTAGCCTAATGCACTAATAACCAGGAGCAAGCCACCAGCAGTGGCCTTATCCCTGGATATTAATGGAAAAATAGATGTTTGCTTTCTGACTTTCAGGAAGAAGCCTATAAAAACTTTCCCAAGTGGACAGTTTTGCAGGGCAAACCTTAAACCTTGTTAAAAAACAAAAACCTTTCCATTTTAAACATCTTTGAGACTAAATTTGCCCCTGCTTTTCAGTGGTGGTAAATTCATAGCCCAAAGAAGGCTAGACAGAGACAAATCTAATGGTAAATGTCACTGCGTAACCTGTTTGCTTGGGGTGCACCAGTAACTTACGCTACTTTGTTCTAAACTGAATCCTTTACTTAGTGCTAGCACTTACTTTGTAAATTAGCCCATTTATAAATTTATTGCATTTAAGACCACATTTTCCTTAATTCTCTGGTGTTATGCTTACTTTGGATTGTTTATCAAGTTGATTGTATGCAATGATGGCTTTACAGCCTTTGAGAGCAAGTTTAAAAATAATTGGTTAAAATTTATGACACTAGAAAATAATTGTTTTTTCCTTTCATAAGAAGGATAGTTAAGGAGATGAATGCAGCCCAAGAAATATAGGTAATATTTAAGAACAAAAGAAATTGCCGTGCCAGGTCAGACCGAGGGTCCATCCATCCCAGCAAAAGGTTAGATAAAAAATTTTTGGAGGTGGGGGGAAAGGTTAGGATAGGGGGAAGTTCCCTTCCAGGGCACTCCGATTTTGGAGCGGGCTGGGAAGGAATGGGGGAAGCCCGCCGGCATCAGTGCGCACAAGGTGCAGTAGTGTGCACCCCCTTGCATCCACCGACCCCTCCCCCCATCCCCCATCCCATAACTTGCACGCAAGTTATAAAATCGGGCGTACATGTGTGTGCGCCCACGCGCTGTTTTGAAAATCTATCTCTAAGTCAGCTTGATTAATAGCAGTTAATGGACTCCTCCAAGAATTCATCCAAACCTTTTTTCGAACCCAGCTACACTAACTGCCCTAACCACATCCTCTGGCAACAAATTCCAGAGCTTAATTGGGTGTTGAATGAAAAAGAATTTTCTCCAATTAATTTTAAATGTGCTACTTGCTAACTTAAGAGATTTATTTAAGTCACATATTTAAGGTGTTTTATTCCACAGTCCTTATTACCTCCAGACCTGTTGAGTCTTTTTAGTGAGTTATAGTTATCTAATAAATGTTAGCAGTGACCCAAGGTCTCTTTGTTGCTTTAAGGTCAATTAAAAGTAAACGGCAAAAACAATTGCTTATCTGACATGAGTGTTTCTCTTGTATTACAACAAAATATAGATTAAATACAGTGTATATACCTATATATTGTACTTTATAGATTTAGATTATATACAAGGTGCCCAGTTGTACCTCTCCCTGTTCAATGTATTTTTGTTGGTTTATATATCATATCGGTTTATATGTAAACCGATATGATGTTCCCACGAATATCGGTATATATATATATATATATATATATATATATATACACACAATATATTTCTAGGTGTTCTGAAGACATTAAGGTAAGTTTTATTGTTCAGTGGTGTTGTCCCATCTCCTCACCTCACTTGTCTTACAAATGGATAGAAGGTTCGACCCACACACCTTTCCTGGAAAAGCATTCCATGGAAGGACACCTATATAGAAGAAAAATTATATAATTTGAATTGCTTAATCTAATGTTAAAGAAACATTCCAATTTTTAATAAAATATAGTGTTTCAGGATAGTTCACTAAACCAAGGGGAAGACTTGGGCCTCTACATTTGACACAGGTGGATGTATGTTTTAAGCATATGTCATGGATCGCCCATAGGCTAGAGCTGGAACCTTCATCTTGCTTGCTTTGATAAATGTACATGAACCAGCACACAAATACAATTGCAGATTTACAGCTCTAAGCAGCTCACATTTACTTACACACTCTTCTCTTATGAATATTATAAGACTATAAACTCAGATGTTAATGGGACATCATAATCTGTGGAGCTGACCGTTTCCTTTTAAGGGAACTAGATGTTTTGCCGTTTATTCTTCTAAAAAGACCCATCTTGTCCCCTATTTGTGGATCGCAGGTTAAGAACCACTGACGGCAGCATTCTGCTCACTCTGGAACAACATTTCTTATGTCTTGGTACTGACTATAAGGTATCATCACATGTAAAAATGGGTAGTTGATCAGGCCTTCTTTCATACCATACTCAAGTGTTGCAAATATTGTATGCATTGCACTCTTGGCCCAATGAAACCCTGCGCCTGGATCCTCTGTACAGCAAGTTAAAGCAATAACCTTTGGGCTATTCCAAGTGAAAATGTAAAAATTCTCAAGCTGCACCCCCACATGTATGCTGAATAGTACTAAGGAAGAGCAATGCTCACCATACATCCTGGCATCAGCACAAAGGGTACTTATACTGGCAGAGGTCTTGCTGGGGAAGGCAATAGACTGGCATGTTGTCCAGGTATTGAAATAAATGTAGACAGGCACAGCAGAGCAAGCAAACACCAAAATCCACAGGACAGTCACGGCATATGTTACACCAACAAACTATAAAGTTACAAAGAATATAGCAGGAAAAGACAATGTTAGCAAGAGAATCCACTTAAAATGCAAGACTTGAGACTAAGATCTAAATTAAATCACAGAATCATAAAACTGAATTACAAGTCCACCCAATATGATTCAGCAATTTGCCACCTGCAATATACAGAATTGGCATTCTGTACGTTATTGCTCCCTTTGAGAGGTGACTGTATCAATGAAATTTTTCAAATTTGATTATCCTTCTGCAACTTTGGCACTCAGTGTTAAAACACAACGGTTTACTGCGCTAGAAGAATATCAAAGAAAAATGATCATGATAGAAAAATGCAATTTGTTGCAATCTCTTATTTATAATATTTAAACCCTAATTAGGACTTGTTGGGTTGGCCTGTTGGCTCAGTTGGTAAGTGCTCTGCACTTCCATGTGGAAGATCTCTGTTTTAATCCTGGGCCAGATCTTCCACTTCCTGGGTTGGCTGGGGCTGAGGATGCTGCGAAGGCAACATTAGCAGCCCTCCAGGTTTGACACCTACTGGTTGCAGGCTCCTGGAAGGAGCCCTGATGTGTAGCCCCTGGCCGAGATCTGTCATTGCAATTACCGGACTAAACGGAAGATGGGAGAGAATTTAAAAACAAAAATGGGGCAAAGGTTTCCCAGTAGTTGGAAATCACAGCATAAGGATCCCAATATACATTCCAACTGAGCTAGAAGTACAAAGGAGCAAGAGGAAATTGTGGGGCTAAAAAAAAAAAAAAAAATCACCTTGTCTGGGTGTCCTAGCCATTTTCCTATACAATGACACAACCGCTCCAAGGAATGAACTGGCTGGTGGCCTCTGGAACCTCTCCCCTTGGTCTGGCCCCCTGTGATTGTAGCAGTGAGGCCCTTGCCGAAGATAGTGGTCTTAAAATCGCCGAAGATGTGTTTGATAGCAGTGGTGGTATAGAAACCCTCCGCCAGCAGGAGGGCCCCGTACAGGAAGAAAAAGGCAGCAGTCCCATAGATCACATACTGGAATGCATTAATCCTAAACAGACAAAGGAGAATGACACGCTGACACTCATATTAGTGCAATCATTTATATAACCGTGGTTCTCAAACTGGGGACAGGCCTCCCCCTTAGGTGGGAATGGGATATTTGGTTTGCTGTAATAGTGTTTACAATTTTTCTATTTAAAATAATTTTTGCATGGCCTGAAAAGTTTCAGAATCACCAATAAATATAATACATGGATACTGTATGCAATTGTAAGTCACTAGTTTTAAATAAAGCCACGAACGGATAGATTCCTATACTTTTCACAAAATCAGAAATGACTGTAAAATAATATCATCACTAGGTTTTATGACAAGTTTTATGGGTCAACTCAGAATGAATGCCTTCTACAAAAAAGGAGTTTATCTTCACAAATCAGTACCCCTGTAATGAATATCATTTGCAACTTATGATGCAGATGTAACAGCAATTAAATTGGATTGTAATCCACCTTAGGATCAAATCTGAAAAAATAAATACATAAAAAATGAACTATTATTAGGAAGGGAAGTGTTAATAAAACAGAAAATGTCATAATGCCTCTGTATTGCTCCTTGGTGAGACCGCAACTTGAATACTATGTACAATTCTTTTTGCCGCATCTCAAAAAAGATATAGTTGCGATGGAGAAGGCACAGAGAAGGGCAACCAAAATGATAAAGGGGATGGAACAGCTCCCCTATGAGGAAAGGCTGAAGAGGTGAGGGCTGTTCAGTTTGGAGAAGAGTCGGCGTGAATCGGTTATTTACACTTTCGGATAATAGAAGGACTAGGGGGCACTCCATGAAGTTAGCAAGTAGCACATTTAAGACTAATTGGAGAAAATTCTTTTTCACTCAACGCACAATTAAGCTCTGGAATTTGTTGCCAGAGGATGTGGTTAGTGCAGTTAGTGTAGCTGGGTTTAAAAAAGGATTGGATAAGTTATTGGAGAAGTCCATTAACTGCTATTAATCAAGTTTACTTAAGGAATAGCCACTGCTATTAATTGCATCAGTAGCATAGGATCTTCTTAATGTTTGGGTAATTGCCAGGTTCTTATGGCCTGGATTGGCCACTGTTGGAAACAGGATGCTGGGCTTGATGGACCCTTGGTCTGACCCAGAATGGCAATTTCTTATGTTCGTATGTTCTTACTTTATCCAGTAACTAATGAGAATGGTCCTTTTTGCACTGTGCTTTCATGCCTTTCTGTCTCCAAAGTCAGTCATCCAATATTATCTCCTAGCTGAGTATTACAGGCCAGAAAATTAAAATCCAGAACTGTTCTGGCTCAGTCTGGCACAGATGGGCTGCTCAGGTCTCCAAAGAGACAGGGGAGTGTGTGCTGCATGTGGAAATGAAGTAAGGTGGAGGCAGAGACAAAAGAAATGGAAAATGAAGTGCATTGAAAAGACAATTCTTTAGAGAGATATTTAATTTACTGATTTCATAATAAATGATACTATATAGTCCTCTTTTACAGTAAAAAAAAAAAACTTGAGAAACGATTGGAATTGGAGGAAAGAAAGACAGAAGTGGTGCTGTGCTCCCATGCACATTTGTAATTTGGGTGGCTAGCCGCACACCCCCCCCCCCCCTTCCTCCTCATGCCTCAGACTCACCATCTCTGAAGAAAGGAGGGCAGCGATGCAGCTGGAGTTCAGAGTCTCGCTTCTGGTGGCTATCTGAACCCACGCTGGGTGGTGGGGGACGGGGCCTCTTCCACACCCTCACCCTTTTTCTTCCACATAATGCCCTTTTTTGTTCTCCTGACTGGGTGCAGCCGGGACTGCCTAGCCTCATCATCCCTTCCAGGAGGAGCCGGGCAGGCCACGCAGCGCATGAGGATGGGCACCTGCAGCCAAGCCCTGATGTCTTCCATGATTCGCTGGCCGCAGGCGTGACAAGCAAGAGATGGGACCAGCTGCGAGGTTTAAAGAGGAAGGGCAGAGCTTTGCCTCTCTCATTTGCCTCTGCTTTCCCACTCACCTGGCCCTACGACTAATTTCATTCTGTATGCAGAGTGTGTGGCTGATGTAGTTAGAGTACTGGTAGACAATGTTGTAACAGTAGCAGGAAATTAAGTGCTTAGCTAATCTAGAGTGGTGTATGGTAAGGGTGTAAAATATTATGGGGATTAATCATGTAACAGCAAGTATGCTATATTTTGCAGTGGGTGCTTGGGCCTTGAGCTTGAAGGATAAAAATGGGGAAAGAGCTTGCCTGATTTGGCTATGGCAATTCTAACTTGCTTAGAATGGCCCAGGCTTGGACCAGATCTGGCAGGTTGGGCCTGGTTGACACATGGTATGGCCATAAGCTGTAGCTGAAGGGGGGGAGGCCCATTTAAAACTAATCGGAGAAAATTCTTTTTCACTCAATGCACAATTAAGCTCTCGAATTTGTTGCCAGAGGATGTGGATAGTGCAGTTAATGTAGCTGGGTTTATAAAAGGTTTGGATAAGTTCTTGGAGAAGTCCATTATCTGCTATTAATCAAACTGACTTAGGGAATGGCCTCTGCTATTACTGGCATCAGTAGCATGGGATCTTCTTGGTGTTTGGGTACTTGCCAGGTTCTTATGGCCTGGATTGGCCACTGTTGGAAACAGGATGCTGGGCTTGATGGACCCTTGGACTGACCCAGTATGGCATGTTCTTATGGGATGCACGAATAAATTGAGCTTGCATGCGCTGAGTGGATTTTAAAAGCCACCCACATATGTGGGTATCTGCTGCAGCGTGCACATCTCTCAAATTTTCAGAAAGGGGCAGGACCTAGGTTGAGTTGGATCTGGGCATGTCGGGGCCTGGCCAAGAGCTGGGTGCATAAATACGTTTGGCCCTGAAGCATGCTGAGCTCCCCCTATGGAGGAGATGTAAGTTATAAAATAAAGAAATATAGGCAGATCTGCGGGAATTTAAGGGTCGGGGGAGAGTGAAGGCTATTAAACTAGGGGGGTTTGGACAACCTGCTCTTTAACTGGGTGAACTGGGGATGAAATGGTTTGGCTGTCAATGGCGTCGGTGCGCGCCACTTTTAAAATCCCCCGACTTACACGGCACATGCCTGCTTAACATTTGGCGCACGTGTGCACACAGCCAGACTATTTTATAACATGCGCACATTTGTGCACATAGGGGTAGATTTTATAAATCTACGTGCGTGCGTACTTTTGTTCGCTCACCAGGGCAAACAAAAGTACGCTGGATTTTATAAGATACATGCGTAGCTGCGCATATCTTATAAAATCCGGGGTCGGCGCACGCAAGGGGGTGCACATTTGTGCAACTTGCGCGCGCCGAGCCCTGCGCGCGTTGCCCATTCCCTCTGAGGCCGCTCCGAAATTGGAGCAGCCTCAGAGGGAACTTTCCTTCCGCCTCCCCCCACCTTCCCCCCACCTTCCCCTCCCTAACCCACCCCCCGGCCCTATCTAACCCCCCCCCCCACCTCTGTCGCGAAAGTTACGCCTGCTCGAGGCAGGCGTAACATTGCGCGCGCCGGGCCGGCTGCCGCGCGCCATGTTCCGGTCCGGGGGCTGGTCCGGAGGCCGCGGCCATGCCCCCGGAACGCCCCCAGGCCAAAGCCACACCCGCGGTGCGGCCCCCGGATGACGTGCCGGCTGCGTCACGCCCCCCGATGATGTGCGTATCACGACACGCCCCCCCCCCCCCCCAGGAAAGCCCCGGGACTTACGCGCGTCCCGGGGCTTTGCACGCGCCGGAAGCCTATGCAAGATAGGCTCAGCATGCGCGGGGGGGGGGGGGGTTTAAGGGTTACGCGCATAACTTATGCGCGTAACCCTTTTAAAATCTGGCTCAAAGTTTATAAAATGGTCATGTCCCAGGTGCGTGCTGACACCTGTGCGCAAATGTGCACCTGTGTGCTGGTTTGAAAGTTGCCGGCCCTCTATTTATGGCAGGTTTCTAGCTGTGCATGGTCCGGAGCTTGGCACTCCTGAATGGCACCTAACCCCATGCAAGAAAAGTGGGGGCAGGAGATACAGGATACAGACTTCAAGAACACAGGTTAGATTTACCCTGTTAGGTTGACTAATAAAGTTGAAACTACTTATCTAACATTTACCTAGATTTATCATTTTGCAATAAATTTTGCATGAATAGCACCTGCGATTAAAAAAAAGGGGTCATGGTTAGGGTAATTTTTTAGTAAGAGAGAGAAAGCAAACCTCTTTATAAATCTCATATAAGTAAACTATATCACTGTAGGAGAGGCAAATAGTAAATCGGGGTGAGGTTTTGGTGGTGGCCTAGATTTTGGGGGGCGCTTTTACATGCACAGTCAGAGGTACGAACAGCACAGTACACATCAGTGATGATTTGATGTGTTTTGGAGTGAGGAAAGTTACACAAAGATGAGATTTGTACATTTTACTCTCAGCCGAGCTTGACAGCAGTTAGGTAGAGAGTGCATCAAACTAGACCACCACCTAAACCTCACCCCGAGTTACTGGTTGCCCCTCCTACAGGGGTATAAATAGTTGACTCATATGTGTGTCAACGCAGAGGTGCTCTCTCTATCTTTCCTGGAAACAGGATTTGTGATTTTTAGTGCAAATCTCCTTTCAGGCATATCACACAACATAACGCCAGGAAAATGGTGTGGTTATTTCCTGCGTTAAAATGTGTGTAATGCTAAGCGCCCCGCATTTTAATTTACTCTGCCCTAACTCTACCCAAACTCCTCCCAATTGGGAAAAATTGTAAAATTTGCATACGCATCTTGCGATGCGTTATTTATCATGGGCGCTAGGGCCCTAACACGGTTTGATAAATGACCCTGTCTATTTGTTGTGTGGTTTGTTTTATAGGGTAATTAGGGGTGACAAAATGGGGTGCCATTGGGCCATGGCCATTACTACAAATACTTAAATATGCATCCTGTACATTCGTAAAAATAGCCCATATTGTCAATGATATGTTGTGCAGCTTTTCTATGAGATTAACTGTGTTTCTTCTAAGTACATTCTCAATCTATATTTTCATTTTAGTATTTTATAAAATTCCACATTTGATTACTTACCAGAAAGTAAACAATGAAATTATATAGTTCGAAAACCCTAACAAGAGCCTTAGGCTAACTAATTTTCATTTTACTTACACGTGCATGAGGAACTCGTAATCTTGGTAATTTTTGGAGAAGTAGGTTTCGATCAGCCTTTCTGTGCCTGTGAGAGCTTCATGTCCACAGCCGCAGAACAGTGCTACCCCTGAGAAACACAGTACAGTAGCTACCACGGAGGCAAAGGGTACTCCGGACACACATCTTGTACAACAGTCCAGCCAGCCTAGAAAAAGAAAAAAGAAACATTACAGAGAATTCCAACCAGTCTAGGAAGATTAATCCATAATCAAAGGCATTCAGGCTCCAGACAAACCAATCACATATGGACAACTTTAACAGTGCTAGACAGAAAGACTGTAAATATCACACATATACAGGACCTTTCAATGGGCCTGAATATACTAGCATAGACTCCTCCCTCTATCACATACAACTTCAACCACCTGAGATGCTATCCAGAGGGATAGGGGTGTAAGGCTGCAGTAGCCAAAATGACCCAGAGGGAGAGCGAAGTGTGCACTCTCCTTCTGTCCTTCCTTCCAGAGCTTCATTCCTACAGGTCTCACAGCATGTCAGGTCCTGACGGCAAGACAAACAGAGAGAACCAGCAGCACTTGCTTTCAAATCATTTTATACCTATAATGTGTACAAACATAAAACATTCCTTGACCCGCTTTGTGTCTACATCTTCGGCAGGACCCTGGGCTGGTAACTTTCAGCTCTGAACTGTTCCTATGATTTAGAGCAGGGATGAATCAACTTTTTGAGCCTCTGCCTTCTTTACATCCATGCAACTGGTCTGAGCCCCACTAAGTTGGGCTACATCATGTGGGAATGTTTATGTACTGTAGATAGATAGATACACACACACACACACACACACACACACACACACACACATTATTATTATTATTATTTAAAATTTTTATATACCGACATTCATCCAGGATATCATATCGGTTCACATTGTAACATAAACTGGCGCTAGGCATGGCGCTTTACATTGAACGATTAAAACATGCGAACAAGGTATTAAAAGGGGGTGGGAGATAACATGGGAAAGTTTGCATTAAATTATATTATAGCAACGTTTGCAAATATATACATATGTACAATGGAAAATAAAGACTAAGAAGTGCAGGCAGGCTAGTGAGGGAGAAAGGGGAGGAGGAGAGAGGAGAGCTGAGAAGGAGGGAGGAGCGGGGGAAAGAGGTAGGAGGGGGAAAGAGGGAGGGGAGAGAGGGACAGTGAAGGGGAAAGTAGAGGGGAGAGTGGAAGGTGGATATAATGGATAGGAAGAGTGAAAAATTAGGTGTATGCTTTAGCAAAGAGCCAGGTCTTAAGCTTCCGCTTGAAAGATTTGAGGCATTCCTCTTGCCGTAAGTCAACTGGCATTGTATTCCAGAGGGTCGGCCCGGCTATAGATAATGCACGGGCTCTCGTGGAAGTAAGTTTGTAGAGTTTAGGAGAAGGGATAGGCATGGTTGCAAGGTGTGCACATAGGGTATCTTGAATTCCTGGCTTGGTTCAAATTCTTTTGCCAATCAATCAGGCACCCACACTTCTAATCAGTGACAGCCTCCCATTTTCCTCTTCAAATTGCAGAGCGGCGCAAACACGGGCACAGGGAGGCATCACCCCACATCCAGACAGACACAAATAGAAACATATACCTCACACCCAGACAGAAAGACAGAGACCTCACATACACATACACACAAAGACATGGAGGCACCAAACCCAAACATAAACACCCCATGTCCAGACCCAGAGAGAAACAGACGCACCACACCCAGAGAGAGAGAGAAATACAGGCAGACGGATCAGAGAGACCAGATAAACAAGACACCCAGACAGACAGGCCACAGACAAATGGTAAGAGGTGGACTATTTTTCAAAAAACCCAGGTGCCAGCCAAAAGGTTTAGTAGTTGGGAAAAACTCCATCCCCCCTGTCCAACATTTTTATTCTATTTTTACTGTTTTCACTAATTGTTCCTATTCTCACTTTATTTTTCTATTTTTTCTTAGTTTGGTCATCTTTTTTACTTTGTCATGTATTGTTTCACTTAAACTTTTGTTTTTCTTATTTTAACATTTTGCCTTTATTAAGAACATAAGAGATTGCCATGCTGGGTCAGACCAAGTGTCCATCAAGCCCAGCATCCTGTTTCCAACAGAGGCCAAACCAGGCCACAAGAACCTTTTCTAACCCCCTTTCCCTATCTCATCCTTCTCTCACCTCCACCTCCTCCCTCTCTTTGGCTTCTCTGCTTATTCCCATCCCCACCTCTTTTCTCCCAGACAAGTTGCAGCTGCAATCCTTTTCACTGGTAGGGACCTGCCGACAGTATAAAAACACAGAAACAAAGAAATGATGGCAGAAAAGGACCAAATGGTCCATCCAGTCTGCCCAGTAAGCTTATGGTATTATTTGCTGCGCCTTTTAGGTTACCCCATGCTTATCAGTTTCCCACACGGTAAAAGACAGGGCCCTTGTTGGTTGCTGTTTGAATCCAATTCCCTGTTATGACTTGCCATTGAAGCAGGAAGCAATGTCTGAGTTGCATCAACAGTATCAAGGCTTATCATTTAAGGGTAGTAACTGCTGCATTAGCAAGTTACTCCCATACTTGTTTCCCCAGTCCGTAATAGTCAGGGCCCTCGGTTGCTGTATGAATCCAAGTCCCCTTTTCCCCCCTGCATTGAAGCAGAGAGCAATGATGGAGTTGCATCAACAGTATCAAGGCTTATTGATTAAAGGGTAGTAATCGCTGCACCAGCAAGTTACTCCATGCGCTCTTTTCTTCATTTCCATCCTTTAGCCTTTAGGGATCCACAATATTTATCCCATGCCCTTTTGAATTCTTTCCCTGCTTTGGTTTTTACCACCTCCACTGGAAGGGCATTCCAGGCATCCATCACCCTCTCCTTAAAGAAATATTTTCTGATGTTGGTTCTGAGATGTCTTCCAAGGAGTTTCATATCTTTCAGCCTCTCATAATAGGTTTTCTGACACTGACCCCACACCATTTCAGTAGCCCTTCTATGGACTGCCTCCATCCTGTCTTTGTCCCTTTTGAGATAAGAGCTCCAGAACTGAACACAATACTTCAAGTGAGGCCTCACCATGCACCTGTACAAGGACATTATCAACTCTTTTTTGTTACTGGTTACTCCTCTCTCTATGCTGCCCAGCATTCTTCTGACTTTAGCTATCACCTTGTTACATTGCTTTGCCATCTTCAGATCACCAGAGACTTTCACCCCAAGATTCCGCTCTTGGTCCATGCACATTCTTTCACCCCCTTCACATACGACTCTTTGGGATTACCGCATTCCAGATGCATGACTCTGCACTTCTTGGCATTGAATCCCAGCTGCCAAATCTTTGACCACTCTTCAAGCTTTCGTAAATCACTTTTTATTCTCTCTGCTCCTTCAGGCATGTCCACTCTGTTGCAGGTCTTGGTATCATCCACAAATAGACAAACTTTACCTTCAATCTCTCTGCAATGCCGCTCACAAAGATATTAAAAAGAACCGGTCCCAATACCGATCACTGTGGCACTCCACTTAACACGGCTCTCTCTTCAGAGTATTTATTTATTTATTTATTTATTTAAAGACATTTATTACCCACCCTTACTACGGTCAGAGCAGGGAACAATATGAACATACACAATCGAAAGACTAAAAAGGGAATAACATTATTCTTCATAACAGTACTTAGATCATCTGAAAGGGGGGTGGGGGAGAATAAAATTCACAGGAAGGGGAGTTCATTCTATCAAGGAGGTTGAGTTCTGCCCTCACTTCTGGCCCCTAAGTGGCACCTTCTGAGAGTGGATATGTTGGGGTTAGTAGGTTCCACTTACCATTACATGCTGTCTCCTATCAGTCAACCAGTTTCCTCTACCCATATCAAGTATGTATATCCACTTTTCCTATCAAATTTCTCCATTCAACCCTCTCCAAGTTACTTGCACCCTGTTCCATGTACTGCGTTTAAGTTCCATGTAAACCAATATGATATGTTCCTACAAATACCGGTAAATAAAAGCTTTAAAATAAATAAATAAATAATCCATGTCACCACCTTGGTGCTCACTCCAAAGCTTCTCATTTTGTTCTCAAGCCTCCTATGTGGGACGGAATCAAAAGCTTTGCTGAAATCCAAGCAGATGACATTGAGTGCTCTTCCTTGATCCAATTCTCAAGTCACCCAATCAAAAATCAATCAGATTGGTCTGACAGGACCTTCCTCTCGTGAATCCATGCTGCCTCGGGTCCAGCAATTTACTGGATTGTAGATAGTTCAGTTACCTATCTTTCAGCAGTGTCTCCATTAATTTTCCCACCACTGAGGTGAGGCTAACTGGCCTGTGGTTTCCAGCTTCCTTTCTGCTACTACTCTTATGCAGTGGGACCACAACCTCTCTTCTCCAATCTCGTGGCACCACTCCCGTTTCCAGGGATCTATTGAACAGGACCCACCAGGACATCTCTGAGTTCCCGTAGTATCCTGGGATGTACCTCATCCGGCCCCCATGAACTTGTCCACTTTCTGTTTTCCTATCTCTTCTCATACATACTCTTCTGTAAAAGGAGTTGTGTCTAGCCCATTCCCTTCTATGGTCTTGTCAACCAGCAACGGTCCTTCTCCAGGGTCTTCTTTAGTCAACACCGAACGTATTTGTTTAATATTTCTGCATCTCCTCCGGAGCTGGGGGCCTGAGGATGGCAGCTTTGCCTGGGTTGTGGCATACCACAGCAGCTCCTCCCATATCTGGGCCCACCACAGTGAAAGTGGCTCTTCTCCCAGGCCCGCTGAAAAAGATGCGGGGTAAGCAGTGGCATGCTTATGACATCACTATTCTCCTTCCCTCATGAGGTTGCAATGCCTCTGTGGTTCTGAGCCTGGACAGCATAGCCATATTGTTTCTTCCTCTATCAGCTAGCAGGTATGCCCCCTTTCAGGTTCAATCAAGCAGGCCCCCCCCCCCCCCATTTAAGCACCCCTGTTTTAGAGAGTGAGATTTCTCTCTGGAAGATGAGAGAGTAGAAAAGCTATAGCTGCTCTTTCATGGACATGTCTCCTTCCTTTTCTTCTTGCTGCTAGAGTCTTTTATTTATTTATTAACATCTGATATTTGCCTTCTTACCACAAATGGTCTCAAAGTAGATTACAGCAAGATTAATGGAGAAGGTGGCATCAAACAACTGCATCACTTCACCTGTTAAGTCTCCCCTTTCTGATTTAACACCTCTACAACCCTTTTCTTTGTTCTGGGAGAAAAGATAGCCACCGTTTGAGACGGGCATGGAAAAGGCTCTCTCCAAGCGCAATCTTAAAATTTTTATTACCTCTAGCAGAATGCCTCACACCAAGCGCAAAGCGAAGGTAAGGGAGATTTCTACCTCCTCTCCCTTGCCGGAGTCTTCTCAGCCAAGGATTGAGTCCTTTTTTGCGATGCCATCGGAGCCAGTGCCCGTGGAGAGAGCCGCTGTGGATGCCGACATGGAGCGGGTGTCTGCGCTACTGGCCGAAGCGATATCCTTTTGTCCTGGTGCACTGAGAAGTCCCTCTCTACCCCAATCTATGAACATTTCAACAGCCATTGTGGGCCCCAGAGAGGAGGAGAAAAGAAAATTGATGTTTGAAACCCCTGCTGAAGGCACCAGAACAGATATACCAGGTAATGTTGGGTTTCTATCGTCGGTGAGACCTACTCCCTATATTACAACCAGGGACTCTCTTATTTTGGAAGGAGCTAACAATTTGAGGACGAGAGGTATGAGCCAGGCAGGAGCGGGTGAAGTGGAGCCGAGAATCGCCACGGTTGCCTTATTCCCCTGGTAAAGCCAGCGGTGATCACCATGGATTCCTTATGGTCTGCCTTAAAGTCATTGGAAACTGCAATTTCAAATTTGACTAAAATTACCCTTGATTCAAATCAACGTTTCCTTAATATTGAAAATACAATTTCCTTACAAAATACAAAGTTGGAGCAATTGGAATCTCGGGTAGATACAGTGGAATCCCTTCAGCATAAATTTGTTCGATTGGATATTGTGAATGCAAAGAAATTGGAAAATATTGAAAATTCTTTGAAATTGATTTCATCATATGGGATGTTTAAAACCTATCTTATTCATATTTTAAAAATCTCATCTAAAGTGTTACCAGTGATTTCTAAGATATATTATCTTCCTTTTAAGGAAGATATTCCAAGTATCAGCCAGTAGATGTCTCATTAAACCTGACAGAAGTATTGGAGTCATCAATAGATACTGCAATAACAAAAAGAGCGACGCTTTTAGTATCTTTTGCTCTTCCAACTGATCATGATATGGTATTGCGTTTGTTTATACGTAACTGTTTATTACAGTTTCACGGCGAAAAAATATGGATGTATCCAGATTTATCCAGAGCTTCTCAAGAGAGGAAGAAGACATTTCTTATTATGCGACCACAGGTATTAACCAGAGGGGGCAAGTTCCTTTTGAAATATCCTTGTAAGTGTAATCTTAAATACATCTTTTTTGAACCATCACAACTTCGTGCGTTGCTGGACGCACATACCCAAGAGGCTTCTGTATTGGGTTCGGAAGACGGATAATGTATCTCTGATGGATCTCAAACTTTTCAATTGATATAAAACTTATTTATTTATTTATTTATTTATTAACTTTTATTTACCGACATTCGTGCAGCACATCATGCCGGTTTACAAAAAACTCAGGTGGGTGATACAATAAAAACAATGTACATAGAAAATAAAAGTAGAAAACCATTACAATGTAACCTTAGAGCAAATTACTATTTCTTATAACCTTAGAACAAAATACTATTTCTTACAAAAAACACATTAAAACCGCACATTATCAAAAAGAGATAAAGTAAGTAGAGGGGGGATGTTGTCTCTTCTGGGGATCCTTAGGTGGTGGTGGGGGGGGGGGGAAGCGGGGGAGGAAAAAGGAAAGGGAGAATGTTCGAGTTGAGGGGGCTGGGGAGGAATTAAGTATGGTTTGTGTCGGGATATGCTTGTCGGAATAGCCATGTTTTGACTCCTTTCTTGAACGTTTGCAGGGATGTCTCTTGGCGTAGGAGGGTGGGTAGGGAGTTCCAGAGGGTGGGGCCAGCGACGGAGAAGGCTCTCTCTCTGGTGTGGGTAGAATGTGCTGCCTTTAGAGAAGGGGTGTGCAGGGTACCTGCATGGGTTGTTCTTGTGGGTCGGTCGGAGGACCGGTAACGAGGCATTTCGTCGAGCCAGGTGTGGTTATGTTTGTGTAGGGAATTGTGAAGTAGAGTGAGGGTTTTGTATTGTGAGCGGAAGGAGATGGGTAACCAATGTAGGTCTTTTAGTATGGGGGTGATGTGGTCCCTTTTTTGAGTGCCTGTTATGATTCTAGCCATGGAATTTTGTAGAATTTGGAGGGGTTTGATGGTGGTGGCGGGGAGTCCTAGTAATAGGGAATTGCAATAGTCTAGTTTTGTGAGCATTGTGGTCTGTATGACTGTGCGGAAATCGTGTGTGTGGAGGAGGGGTTTGAGTTTTTTTATGATGTTAAGTTTGTAGAAACACCCCTTTATTAGATTTTTGATGTGGGGTTTGAAACTTAGGTGTTGGTCAATGTAGACGCCTAGATCTCTTACAACCTGGGTCTGAGGGGTGGCTGTGGTTGTATTTTGTGGAGTGTTCTGTCGCATGGGGAGAGTGAAGCGTTCAGGCTGCTTAGAGATGATGAGTAATTCTGTTTTTGACGAGTTTAGAGCAAGATGGAGTTCGGTTAGCGAGGCGCTTATGGTGGCGAGGCAAGATTCCCAGCGTTGCAGAGGTTCTTTTATGGAATCCTGAAACGGGATGAGAATCTGCACGTCATCTGCATACAGGAAGAAATTCAGGCCTAGTTTGGAGAGGAGGTGGCATAGGGGTATGAGATAAATATTGAGTAGGGTGGAGGATAGGGATGATCCTTGGGGTACGCCTTGCGTGATAGGAATGTGAGAGGATTCGTGCTTGTCGATTTTTACTAGATACTCTCTGTGTGTGAGGTAGGAGGAGAGCCATGAGAGGGCTGTGTCAGCGATACCTATTTCTGTTAGGCGGGTTATTAGTATCTGATGGTTGACGGTATCGTAGGCAGCTGAGATGTCTAGTAGGGCAAGAAGGTAAGAGTTTCCGTGGTCCATACCTTTAAGTATGGTGTCTGTCATGGCTAGCAGTAAGGTTTCGGTGTTTCGGTTTTTGCGGAAACCGAATTGTTGGGTGTGGAAGATGTTGTGGTCTTCTAAAAACTCCGTTAGTTGTTTGTTAATAACCCTCTCTAGGACTTTGGATAGGAATGGGAGATTGGAAATTGGACGGTAATTGGCAGGGTCTTTGGGGTCGAGGGTGGGTTTCTTTAGGAGGGGCTTGACTATGGCCAGTTTGAGTGGGTCTGGGACACTGCCTGCAGTAATAGAGCAGTTGATAAAGTCCTTAATGTGTTTGGTGATGGCGGGAGTGATGGAGAGGAGGGTTTTTGAGGGAATGGTGTCTGAAGAGTGTGTGGATGGTTTCATCTTTTTTAGTATAGCTTCCACTTCTATGTTGGTGGTAAGGTCAAATGTTTTAAGGGTGATCTTTTTGTCATTGGGAATGGGGGGAAGGGGGGTGGTGTTGTCTGGGAAGCGGAGTAGGATATTGTCGATTTTATTCTTGAAGTATAGGGCTAGTTCTTCACATTTTTTGTTAGAGCTGGTATCATTGAGTGTTGGTGCGTTGGGATTGGTGAGTTCTGAGACGTATGTGAATAGGGCGTTTGCATTAAATTGGTAGTCGTGAATCTTTGCCGCGTGGAAATCACGTTTGGCTTGAGTAATTGCATGGCGGTATGCGTGTAAAGAGTTGTTATAGGTGGCTTTAAGTGCAGCTGACGGTTGTTTGCGCCAGGCGCGTTCTTTGGCTCTTAGTTCTTGTTTCAAGGTTTTTAACTTGGTGGAGAACCAACTTTGTTTTTCTTTTCCTTCATAACCCTTAGTTACAACTTCTCTCCCCAAATTACTTAAAATTATCAGATAAAGAATGTAATGCTTATTGCTAATTTCATTTGATTTTTTTCTGTGTTATCTGTATTTGTACAACAGGTGTTTCTTGTAAACATTTGAAAATGCTTTAAAATAAAAAAAATCTTTTTTTTGCTGTAAGTCTCTTAAGTACACATTTGTTCCCCTTCTTCTGGAAGTCTTCAAATCAAGGATGTAGTGTGGGGGTGGGAAGGGAGGAAGAAGGGGTCATCAAGCCTGGTTTTATGTGCAGGCATTAGGAAGCATTGCACCATCAATTTCCTTACTGTGTTCCTTCTTGCTGTACTTAATCTGACAGAATAAGGTTATTCAAGGCTAGGGTTGCCACCAGGTGATATTTGGCTGGCTTGGTTGGTTTTCTTAAAGAAAGGCCGGTGACCTGCAGACCAGGAAACCCAGCTAATGTAAGTGCTGGTCTTCTGCTGACTACTGGCCTCCAGACTGGCCAGATGTTCCTGGTCCCTCTCTCTCCTGCCTGGCAGATCTATAATTTACAATTGCAAACTGCTTTGGGTCAATTATCTACTTTATGCTAGCTTTTTATTTAAATATAATGTAAATTCACTCTAAGAAGTACACCAAAAGATCTACCACATCATTATGTTATTAAATCTTTTACCTTCATAGATAGCATTTTAAACAGTGCTTCAGAGGAGCCAGCTGTCTAGAACAGACACGATCAAGTGATCAAAAGTAATATTGAAGGTATTTCTTCTTTAGAAAAACAGCATGAGTCTCTTGGGAAATGTGGTTGGGCTTTGATTAAAGGTCAGGAATTTATACAACGTAGATTGGAGGCACTTGAGAATAATTCCAGGAACTTAAATTTGAGAATATTTAATTTTCCTAAATCCTTAAGTTTCTCTCCAATTGATTTGTTAAGGATTGGAAAGGAATACGAAGAGTGAGGTTATCAAATTTGCGGATGATACAAAATTATTCAGAGTAGTTAAATCACAAGCGGACTGTGATACATTACAGGAGGACCTTGCAAGACTGGAAGATTGTGCAAGTGCAAGGTGTTGTATATAGGGAAAAATAACCCTTGCTGTAGTTACACGATGTTAGGTTCCATATTAGGACTACCACCCAGGAAAAAGATCTAGGCATCATGGAGGATAATACTTTAAAATCGTCGGCGCAGTGTGCTGCAGCAGTCAAAAAAGCAAACAGAATGTTAGGAATTATTAGGAAGGGAATGGTTAATAGAACGGAAAATGTCATAATGCCTCTATATCGCTCCAAGGTGAGACCGCACCTTGAATACCGTGTACAATTCTGGTCGCCGCATCTCAAAAAAGATATAGTTGCGATGGAGAAGGTACAGAGAAGGGCAACCAAAATGATAAAGGGGATGGAACAGCTCCCCTATGAGGAAAGGCTGAATAGGTTAGGGCTGTTCAGCTTGGAGAAGAGACGACTGAGGGGGGATATGATAGAGGTCTTTAAGATCATGAGAGGTCTTGAACGAGTAGATGTGACTTGGTTATTTACACTTTCGAATAATAGGACTAGGGGGCATTCCATGAAGTTAGCAAGTAACACATTTAAGACTAATCGGTGAAAATTCTTTTTCACTCAACACACAATAAAGCTCTGGAATTTGTTGCCAGAGGATGTGGTTAGTGCAGTTAGCGTAGCTGGGTTCAAAAAAGGTTTGGCTAAGTTCTTGAAGGAGAAGTTCCTTAATGGCTATTAATCAATTTTACTTAGGGAATAGTCACTGCTATTAATTGCATCAGTAGCATGGGATCTTCTTAGTGTTTAGGTAATTGCCAGGTTCTTGTGGCCTGGTTTTGGCTTCTGTTAGAAACAGGATGCGGGGCTTGATGGACCCTTGGTCTGACCCAGCATGGCAATTTCTTATGTTCTTATGTTCTTAAATTCTATGTTGAGGTTATTAAAGTTCCTCGAGATTCTGTCCCTCCTATTACTAAGGCTCTTATCTACCCTTTAGACAGGGTGACAATGTTAGTGGTCACTACATGCTAATATATTAGAACATCTAACTGCTCTGTTGCAGGAATCTTAGAATGAAATACAGGGTACTGCTACTTTGAAGAGAAGAACATAAGAAATTGCAATGCTGGGTCAGACCAAGGGTCCATCAAGCCCAGCATCTCGTTTCCAACAACTGATGCAATTAATAGCAGAGACCATTCCCTAAGTAAACTTGATTAATAGCCGTTAATGGACTTCTCCTCCAAGAACTTATCCAAACCTTTTTTGAACCCAGCTACACTAACTGCACTAACCACATCCTCTGGCAACAAATTCCAGAGCTTTATTGTGCGTTGAGTGAAAAAGAATTTTCTCCGATTAGTCTTAAATGTGCTACTTGCTAACTTCATGTAATGCCCCCTAGTCCTATTATTCTAAAGTGTAAATAACTGAGTCACATCTACTCGTTCAAGACCTCTCATGATCTTAAAAACCTCTATCATATCCCCCCTCAGCCGTCTCTTCTCCAAGCTGAACAGCCCTAACCTCTTCAGCCTTTCCTCATAGGGGAGCTGTTCCATCCCCTTTATCATTTTGGGTGCCGTTCTCTGTACCTTCTCCATCGCAGCTATATCTTCTTTGAGATGCAGTGACCAGAATTTTACACAGTATTCAAGGTGCGGTCTCACCATGGAGCGATATAGAGGCATTATGACATTTTCCGTTTTATTAACCATTCCCTTCCTAATAATTCCTAACATTCTGTTTGATTTTTTGACTGCTGCAGCGCACTGAGCAGACGATTTTAAAGTATAATCCACTATGATGTCTAGATCTTTTTCCTGGGTGGTAGCTCCTAATATGAAACCTAACATCATGTACCTACAGCAAGGGTTATTTTTCCCTATATGCAACACCTTGCACTTGTCCACATTAAATTTCATCTGCCATTTGGATGCCCAATCTTCCAGCCTTGCAAGGTCCTCCTGTAATGTATGACAGTCCGCTTGTGATTCAACTACTCTGAATAATTTTGTATCATCTGCAAATTTGATAACCTCACTCGTTGTATTCCTTTCCAGATCATTTATATATATATTGAAAAGCACCGGTCCAAGTAGAGATCCCTGAGGCACTCCACTGTTTTACCCTTTTCCACTGAGAAAATTGACCATTTAATCCTAATTTCTGTTTCCTGTCTTTTAATCAGTTTGTAATCCACGAAAGGACATCGCCTCCTATCCCATGACTTTTTAGTTTTTGTAGAAGCCTCTCATGAGGGACTTTGTCAAACACCTTCTGAAAGTCCAAATACACTATATCTACCGGTTCACCTGTATCCACATGTTTATTAACCCCGTCAAAAAAATGAAGCAGATTTGTTAGGCAAGACTTCCCTTGGTTAAATCCATGTTGATTGTGTTCCATTAAACCATGTCTTTCTATATGCTCTACGATTTTGATCTTGAGAATAGTTTCACTTTCCACTATTTTTCCCAGCACTGAAAGACTCACTGGTCTATAGTTACCCAGATCGCCCCTGGAGCCTTTTTTAAATATTGGGGTTACATTGGCCACCCTCCAGTCTTCAGGTACAATGGATGATTTTAATGATAGGTTACAAATTTTAACTAATAGATCAGAAATTTCATTTTTTAGTTCCTTCAGTACCTTAGAATGCATGCCATCCAGTCCAGGTGATTTGCTACTCTTTAGTTTGTCAATCTGGCCTACTGCATCATCCAGGTTCACAGTGATTTCATTCAGTTAAGAACATAAGAACATAAGAAAATGCCATACTGGGTCAGACCAAGGGTCCATCAAGCCCAGCATCCTGTTTCCAACAGTGGCCAATCCAGGCCATAAGAACCTGGCAAGTACCCAAAACCTAAGCCTATTCGATGTTACCATTGCTAAGGGCAGTGGCTATTCTCTAAGTGAACTTAATAGCAGGTAATGGACTTCTCCTCCAAGAACTTATCCAATCCTTTTTTAAACACAGCTATACTAACTGCACTAACCACATCCTCTGGCAACAAATTCCAGAGTTTAATTGTGCGTTGAGTAAAAAAGAACTTTCTCCGATTAGTTTTAAATGTGCCCCATGCTAACTTCATGGAGTGCCCCCTAGTCTTTCTATTATCCGAAAGAGTAAATAACCGATTCACATCTACCCGTTCCAGACCTCTCATAATTTTAAACATCTCTATCATATCCCCCCTCAGTCGTCTCTTCTCCAAGCTGAAAAGTCCTAACCTGTTTAGTCTTTCCTCATTGGGGAGCTGTTCCATTCCCCTTATTTTGGTAGCCCTTCTCTGTACCTTCTCCATTGCAATCAGTGGCGTAGCCAGAATTGATTTTTTGGGTGGGCACAAGGTTAACATAGGTGGGCACAAGGCATGCAGGTCTACTAGTTGTTTTCTTACTGATAAATAATGCCATATACTGCACCCTAGAATGGCTTTCTAAGTAGTTTGCAACAGCCATTATGTGTCATGTATGAAACTTTAAAATAATTTACTTCAATTATTTCAAGTATAGAAAACAATCAAATCCAATCATATAATAAAACAAAAATTAATGTATTCTTTCATGAACCATCTTTGCAGAAACCCAGAAATCTTCATAAATACAATAAAATATAATTAATCATCAGAACAGGTGCAGCGCAAAGCTGCGGCAATTCACATTACAAGTAACATGAAAAAAAAATTCAAATTCTGGTGTAATCTCAGCAAAAAATAACCCTCCACTGCTATTTTGTGAAGTAACAAACTCTTGCAAAGAAAGAGGCATCTGGAACCTTGCCAAACAATCACAGCACTGACTCTCAGGATTCAAACAGCAACCTTATGAAAAAGCAGCAATGCAAATACTACACCAGGCCCTAGAACATTAATACATCACCTACGGGAATAACAGAACAGGCTGGACTACTACTACAGAGAAACTATATGCTAGAAATACTCATTTCTGTCACAAACAGGCAAAACTGAGACCGACCCTTACCTAATATAGAAATAAGAGACTATAAATTAGAAACAGAAACATGTAGATAAAGCCAAAATAGAAAGCCTGAGAAACTAAAATGTCTGAACAGTGGAATACTTAAGAAAGAGCAAAATACAAAAATATAAGAATGCACATTCCCAAAGATGACATATTTAAATTGCTAACATCTCTCTCTCTCTCTCTCTCTCTATATATATATATTTTTTTTTTTACCTTTGTTGTCTGATCTTTGTATTTTTCTAATCAGTTGGTCCTGGTCTCTCTTTCCCATTTTTTCCCTTGTCGCTCATTTCCTAATTCCTCTTCAGTGTCTTTTCTACTACTGTCTTCTTCCCTTCCACACACACACACACATATATACATAAATGCTTTCTCTCACAGACTCCCTCACACACTCAGGCTCTAACTCTCATATGCTCTCCCCCCCCCCCCCCCCCCCCAGCTCACATTCTCTGCAGACACACATACAAGCTCTCACTTTCTCACCCCTCCCCAGGCTTATATTCTTATGCACACACAGACGCACATCCAGGCACCCATTCTCATCCACACACACAAACCCATTCTCCCATTCTCACCCACACATACACACATTTAAGGTCCCATTCTCACCCACACATACACACTTTCAAGCAACCATTCTTACCCACATATTCAAGCTTCCATTCTCACCCCCACACACAAACCCAGGCTCCCATTCTCACCCATATATATACACATTCAAGCTTCCATTCTCACCCACATATTCAAGCTTCCATTCTCACCCACATATTCAAGCTTCCATTCTCACCCACACACACACAAACCCAGGCTCCCATTCTCACCCATATATACACACATTCAAGCTTCCATCCTCACCCATATATACACACATTCAAGCTTCCAACCTCACCCACATATTCAAGCTTCCAACCTCACCCACATATTCAAGCTTCCATTATCACCCACACACATTCAAGACTCCATTCTCACTCCCATACACACCCAGGGTCCGATTTTCACCCACACACACACAAGGCTCCCATTCTCATCCTCACATACACATTCAAGCCTGTGCACAGTTTCCGCTTCCTCCCCCCAGAGCAGGAAGATCAGCTGGCCTCCTGCTATCTTTGGGCCGTATGGCCGACCGATCTTCCTGTTTGGGGGGGGGAGGAGAGCGGAAGCGCCGTGCACAGTTTCCGCTTCCTCCCCCCAGAGCAGGAAGATCAGCTGGCCTCTCCTGCAGCCACTGGCCTCCTGCTATCTTCGAGCCATACGGCCGACCGATCTTCCTGCTGGGGGGGGAAGCGGAAGCTGTGCGCGGCGCTTCCGCTCCCCCCCCCTCCCCCCGCAAACAGGAAGATCGGTCGGCCATATGGTTGTAGGACCGCTTCCCCACGTGTGCCGTGATGGCGCGCCAAGCATGGGTTCTCCTCTTCACTGTCGCGGGGATGGGATCCCGCGACAGCCTTGCAGTTCCGGTGTCAGTTGGGTGGGCCTGGGTCTAAATTGGGTGGGCAGCTGCCCACCCAGGCCCACCCGTGGCTACGCCACTGATTGTAATTATATCTTTTTTCATCTGACTCATCACCCCTGAAAACCATCTCCAGAACTGGTGTTTCCCCAACATCCTCATTGGTAAACACGGAAGCAAAGAATTCATTTAGTCTTTCTGCAAAGGACTCTTCTTCCCTTAGAGCCCCTTTAACCCCTCGGTCATCTAATGATCCAACCGACTCCCTCACAGGTTTCTTGCTTCGGATATATTTAAAAAAGTTTTTATTATGAGTTTTTGCCTCTATGGCCAACTTCATTTCAAATTCTCTCTTCGCCTGTCTTATCAATGTTTTACACTTAACTTGACAATGCTTATGTTTTATCCTATTTTCTTCAGATGGATCCTTCTTTCAATTTTTGAAGGATGTTTTTTTTGGCTAAAATATCCTCTTTAACCTCATCTTTTAACCATGATGGTAATCGTTTTGCCTTCTTTCCACCTTTCTTAATGCATGGAATACATATGGACTGTGCCTCTAGGATTGTATTTTTAAACAATGTCCATGCCTGTTGAACACTTTTAACCTTTGCAGTTGCACCTTTCAGTTTTTTCTATTTTCCTCATTTTATCAAAGTTTCCCTTTTGAAAGTTTAGTGTTAGAGCTGCAGATTTACTTGTTGTCCCTTTCCCGTTATTAGTTTAAATTTGATCATGTTATGATCACAGTTGCCAAGTGGCCCCATCAGCATTACCTCTCTCACCAAATCCTGTGTTCCACTAAGAATTAAATCTAAACAAGCTCCCTCTCTTATTGGTTCCTGGAGCATGATCATATATGGACTATGAAAATGTTTTTTTGTTCTGATAATAAGAGTTTCTTAGACCAACAACTGGCTTTAATTCCTGATGTCACCATGGCAACCTTACTGTGACCGAAGGCCTTTTTGGCTAAACAGCAACTTGTGTTTGACATTGGTGCATCATTTCTTTTACAATTTGCCTGTAAGAGTATTTTGAAAATAGGTGTTAATAAATATATTTTATTGGATCCTGACCATTTGGAAGAGTTTCTTCGAAATTGTGAAAGACCCTCACCTGTTCTCCCTTAATGTAGTATTTCCATTTTGTTAAATGATAGTGAGTTATACTACTAATTGCACTGCTGTTTCTTTTTACTTTTCTCCTTTCAAGTGAAAAGGTCCCCAATATGTGGTCTTGAGTGAATAAAAATTTTCTATTCAACTATCAGTTATTACCTTATATGTATATTACTTTCTCTTTTGTTATCCGATGTATTCTGAATGTGTATTTGACCTGTAAAAATTTGAAAAATTCTGAAAATAAAGAGTTAAAGAAAAAACCAAAAGTAGTCAATGTACCTGTAGGTAAAGAACCAATTAAGGGGGTCATTTATCAAAATGCGCTAAGGCGTTTTTGCATGCGTTAAGGGCTTATCACATGCAAAAAGCCCCATTAATGCGTGCGATAGGCCCTTACCGCACGCGAAAACATCTTTAATGCATGCGATAGCACCATATCGTATGGTGCGATGCAAATTTGAAAAAGAGGAGGGGTTAGGGCGGGGAGTGGGCTGGGTTTGCCAGTCAGCAAAATGCTAATTTTAACTACACCTTTTTGAAAGGCGTTAAGCCGTGTGATAGCTTGCGTTACCAGGCGGTAAGGAGAGAGAGAGAGAGACAGGGGGCCACTTGGCGATAATGATCATAACATGATCAAATTTGACTTAATGACTGAAAGAGGGGCAATAAGTGAATCTATAACTCTAGCACTTTGATAAAGTGAGCAAGATAGAAAAACACTGAAATGTGCAGCTACAAAGGTTAAGAGCGTACAATGGACAAGGACATTGTTTAAAAATACCATAATAAAATGCCATACTGGGTCAGACCAAGGGTCCATCAAGTCCAGCATCCTGTTTCCAACAGTGGCCAATCCAGGCCATAAGAACCTGGCAAGTACCCAAAAACTAAGTCTATTCCATGTTACCATTGCTAATGGAGGTGGCTATTCTCTAAGTGAACTTAATAGCAGGTAATAGACTTCTCCTCCAAGAACTTATCCAATCCTTTTTTAAACACAGCTATACTAACTGCACTAACCACATCCTCTGGCAACAAATTCCAGAGTTTAATTGTGCGTTGAGTAAAAAAGAACTTTCTCCGATTAGTTTTAAATGTGCCCCATGCTAACTTCATGGAGTGCCCCCTTGTCTTTCTATTATCCGAAAGAGTAAATAACCGATTCACATCTACCCGTTCCAGACCTCTCATAGTTTTAAACATCTCTATCATATCCCCCCTCAGTCGTCTCTTCTCCAAGCTGAAAAGTCCTAACCTCTTTAGTCTTTCCTCATAGGGGAGCTGTTCCATTCCCCTTATCATTTTGGTAGCCCTTCTCTGTACCTTCTCCATCGCAATTATATCTTTTTTGAGATGCGACGACCAGAATTGTACACAGTATTCAAGGTGCGGTCTCACCATTGAGCGATACAGAGGCATTATGACATTTTCCAGTTTATTCACCATTCCCTTTCTAATAATTCCCATCATTCTGTTTGCTTTTTTGACTGCTGCAGCACACTGAACCGACAATTTCAATGTGTTATCCACTGTGACACCTAGATCTCTTTCTTGGGTTGTAGCACCTAATATGGAACCCAACATTGTGTAATTATAGGATGGGTTATTTTTCCCTATATGCATCACCTTGCACTTATCCACATTAAATTTCATCTGCCATTTGGATGCCCAATTTTCCAGTCTCACAAGGTCTTCCTGCAATTTATCAGACCAGATGTATTCATCACATCAAGAAAGGTGGAAGGAAAGCCAAACAGCAACTGGCATGGTTAAAAGGTGAGGTGAGAGAGGCTATTTTAGCCAAAAGAACTTCCTTCAAAAATTGGAAGAAGGATCCATGTGAAGAACACAGGAAAAAGAATAAGCATTGGCAAGTTAAATGTAAAACATTGATAAGACAGGCTAAGAGAGAATTTGAAAAGAAGGTGGCCATAGAAGCAAAAACTTATATTAAAACCTTTTAAAACTATAGCTGAAGCAGGAAGCTTGTGAGGGAGTCAGTTGGACTGTTAGATGATCAAGGGGTTAAAGGGGCATTTAGGGAAAATAAGGCCATTGTGGAAAGAGTGAATGAATTCTTTGCTTCAGTGTTTACTAATAAAGATGTTGGGGAGCTACCCATTTTTTCAAGAGTGATGATTCAGATGAACTGAACCAAATCATGGTGAACCTGGCTGATTGACAAACTGAAGAATAGCTAATAGCCCAGATAAGATGATATACATCCCAAGGTTCTGAAAGAATTAACAAATGAATTTCAGATCTATTACTAGTAATTTGTAATCTATCATTAAAATCGTCCATTGTACCTGAAGACTGGAGGATGGCCAACATAACCTTGATATTTAAAAAGTCTCCGGGGTGATCAGGGAATCTATAGACTGGTGAGCCTGACTTCAGTGCTGGGAAAAATTGTGGAAACTATTCTAAAGTACAAAATCACAGAACATATAGATAGACATGGTTTAATGGGATACAACCAGCATGGATTTACCTAAGCAAAGTCTTGCCTCATAAATCTGCTACATTTTTTGAAGGGGTTATTAAACATGTGGATAAAGGTGAACCAGTAGATGTAGTGTATTTGCATTTTCAGAAGGTGTCAAAGTCCCCCATGAGAGACTCCTAAGAAAATTAAAAAGTCATGGGATAGGAGGCAATGTCCTTTTGCGGATTGCAAACTGGTTAAAAGATAGAAAACAGAGAGTAGGATTCAATAGTCTGTTTTCTCAGTGGAAGTTAGTGGAGTGCCTCGGGATCTGTACTTGGACTGCACTTTTTAACATGTTTATAAATGATCTGGAAAGAGGAATGATGAGTGAGGTGATCAAATTTGCTGATGACACAAAATAATTTAGAGTAGTTAAATTACAAGTGGATTGCGATAAATTGCAGGAGGACCTTGCAAGACTGGAAGATGGCAGATGAAATTTAATGTGGACAAGTTCAAAGTAATACACCTAGAGAAAAATAACCCATGCTGTAGATATACGATGTTAGGTTCCATATTAGGATCTACCACCAAGGAAAAAGATCTAGGCATCATAGTGGACAATAGTTCAGTGTGCTGCAGCAGTCAAAAAAGCAAACAGAATGTTAGGAAATATTAGGAAAACAATGAATGAAATGGAGAAAGTCATAATGACTCTATATCGTACCATGGTGACACCATACCTTGATTACTGTATACAGTTCTGGCCTCCGCATCACAAAAAAGATATAGTTGTATTAGAAAAAGTATAGAGAAGGGCAACCAAAATGATAAAGGGAATGGAACGGCTCCCCTATGAGGAAAGGCTAAAGAGGGGAATTATAATAGAGGTCTAGAATGGGTAAATGTTAATCAGTTATTTATTCTTTCAGATACTACAAGAACTAGCATGAGGTTAGCAAGTAGCATATTTAAAATAAATTGTAGAAAATTATTTTTCACTCAGAGCACAATTAAGCTCTGGAATTCATTGCCAGAGGATGTGGTAAAGGCAGTTAGTATAGCTGGGTTTAAAAAAGGTTTTGACAAATTTCTGGAGAATCAATAAATTGCTATTAATCAAGTTGACTTAGAGAATAGCCACTGCTTATTTCAGGCATTAGTAGCATGGGATTTATTTAATGTTTGTGTACTTTCTAGGTACTTGTATCCTGGAATGGCCACTGTTGGAAACACGATGCTAAGCTTGATGGACCCTTGGGCTGACCGGGTATGGCAACTTCTTATGTTTTATGTTCAGGGGTGAGAATCTGGAGAAAAGGAGTGGTAGTATATGCTGGGAGAAGAAGAGAAGAGGAAGAGATGCTGAGCACAGGGGAGAAAAAGGAGATTCTGTAGAGGAAAGAGAGAGGAGTAATATATTGGGGGGATTATGGGTAAAGCAACCTAATAGAGAGGAGAACTGGAGGGTGAAAGGGAGAGATGTGAAATCTATGAGTGGAGAGAGAAGAAGGGGAAAAGGCAGAGAAGAGAGAAATGGATCAAAATGAAATGAAAAGTGAAAGACAAATGTCAGAGACAGATATAGAGGAGGCAGTGAAAATGACAGGAAGAGAAGAAACAACAAATGAACAGGAGACCCTGGAAAAGGAGTTAGAGGAAAATCAACAACAGGAAAGCAAAATAATAAAAAGAGACCAGGACAAACATAATTAGAAAAATACCGGTAAATTTACCAGATAACAAAGGTTGATAAAAACATTTTATTTAGTGATTGGAATATGAAAGCTTTGGGAATGTGCCTTTTAAAATCTTTATACTTTATTCAGTACAAGAGAAAATGCATTTCTATTTGTATTTCTCTAGTGTTGCACTGTATGAAGAGTCTGGTTTCTTGGGGTTTGCATTTCAGTTTTTATTTGAACATTTGAAATATGTGATCCTTTATTCTTTATTTGGTGAGGGTATCTGTGTTCTGCATGTGTGACTGAGGTAAAGGTTTCTGCTGTTGTGTAGTTTGTGTGTATGGAAATGTTGCAGTACAGCTTGTGCTTCCTCATTGGTGTTCTAGGCTGGTGAAATATTTGCAGTATTGCCTTTTCATAGGTAAAGTTGTTTGTGTTTGAGTCCTGGGAGTTAGTGTTATGAAAGTTTGCTAGATATATACTGGAACACAGTATTCTAAGAGATGTCTCATCCATGACCTGTACAGTGGCATGGTCATTTCTTTTTTTTTTTTTGCTGATTATGCCCCTCCCAATGCATCCCAGCATCCTTCTGGCTCTATTTATTTATTTAAAATATCTTATATACCGCCTATATTAGAATCTCCAGACTAAGCGACACACAATAAAATATACATAACGTAGTCATGACAAAATATACAGGCTAAAATGTTTTAACATTCATAAAACAGATTTAAAAAGGATAAAATCAAATGAAATTAACGAGCCTTTTTATATGGAAAACTTGTAATCCGTAATTACATGAAGCTCCAGTGGCAATTCATTCCATAGTGTTGTCTCTGTCACTAAGAATGCTTGGTTTGGGATTCACTGAAGATGTACATCTTTAAAAGAAAGTATTTTAAGCAAACATGTATCTGTAGACCGCAGAGAAAGGGTTAGATCGTACCTATCCAGCTGGTCTGCCAGGCTGGAGGTTACTTTCCTCCTGAAGAGCTTTAAAAACCAAGGCAAGCATTTTGAACTGAACTCTCTGGGCCCCCACCTTGTCACTAGCTGTGTTTTGGGAGACTCTGGAAGACATGAATCATAAGTTTGGGTGGGAGGGGCAGTTATTGGCTGTAGGGGTGGAAGGGGAGGGGTAAGGGAAGGACAGAAGGTTGGACAACTGGCAGGCAGATTTTTCTCTTTCAAAAACTTGGCCGACCTAGCTAGGTGTGTCCCAGGGAATACAGTGAGAACCCCTTGCTTAGATGCTCAGCTGGTGCCTCTTTAGGTCATACAGTCCAGTTATTTTAATCCCCAGTTTGTTTATAGAATAGGATAGTGTTCCTATTGATATAATGTGCAGAAATGCCAAGGTTAAGTGCATGATAGCATTTGAATGAAGCTTTTTTAAGACTTCCAGGGGTGATTCGGGAAACTATAGACCGGAGAGCTTGCCTTCAGTTCCAGGAAAAATCATGGAAAATGTTATAAAGAATAAAATCACAAAACATTTAGATAGTGTAATGAGAAGAGCAACAGGGTCCTATCCCGGAGGGACAGTAAGCGGGTCCAAACTAAACAGTTGTCAAACTATCCCAAGGTGAAACAGCAGGGGGCGTTTAGACAACCTGTAAGGACTACAATACCCAGAGTTCCAGAGCAGCAGTGGAAGGCTCGTGACCAGGATGAGGCTGAAGTGGCTGCTGAAGGTGATCTTGGGGGAATTAGATTCAGCTGAGTCCATGCTGTGGGAAGGAGAGGGTGTGTCCCTGAGTGAGGAGGAAAAGGAAGAGAGCAGTTTCTCTGAGGAGGAGGAAGAGATGGATTGGGAGATACCCACAGAGGATTTGTCTGTATCCAGCATGGAGATAGAGTAAGTGGGGAAGTATTGTAAAACTGAACTGAGAACAAAACCAAAACCTGCAGGGAAGCAGTGTTTGTCTCACCTGGTTTCCCAAAAGGCACTAACTAAGAACAGTGCTGATTGTCTTGGGTGGTAGAGGTGAAGCATTGCTTATAGCACAACTATAGGGGAGAAGGGGCGAGTTGTGCTGGATCCCCAAGCAGGGCTGTCATGGCTAGGATGGAAGCCTGACAGCAGACATTTGGCTACGGAAGTTGGGGAATGTAGTTTCAGTGAAGAGATATTAGAAGAAAGACTACTGTACAACCCTAAGAAAGGGGGAATAGACTGGAACTAATAATAAACTGTTCTGTGTTGTTTTTTTTGTTTGTAAATCTTTGCTCGGAGGGGGAGGGGAAGAACTGCTGTTTTCCCTACCTGTTGGAGCTTTGAAAAGGGCCTTGCTAGGGGGACTAGCCCGGGCCAAGATTTGAACCTGGCTCAAAAGGCTTGCCAATAACTGTTTTGGAGAGACGCCAGAGTTTCTGGGATTGCGTCAGATACCAGCGGTTTCAGCAGTGCTACGGTGCCTGGATGGTTTGCAGAGATCTGGGAGAAGAAATTACGCCCAGCCGGGGATATAGCTGGAGGAGTCCACGACAATAGACATGGTTTAATGGGACAAAGCCAGCATGGATTTACCCAGGGGAAGTCTTGCCTCACAAATCTCCTACATTTTTTTAAAGGGGTGAATAAACATGTGGATAAAGGTGAATCGGTAGATGTGGTGTATTTGGATTTTCAGAAGGTGTTCGATAAAGTCCTGCATGAGAGGCTTCTAAGAAAACTAAAGTTATGGGATAGAAGGCAATGTCATAAGAACATGCCATACTGGGTCAGACCAAGGGTCCATCAAGCCCAGAATCCTGTTTCCAACAGTGGCCAATCCAGACCATAAGAACCTGGCAAGGACCCAAAAACTAAGTCTATTCCATGTTACCTTTGCTAGTAATAGTGGTGGTTATTATCTAAGTCAACTTAATTAATAGCAGGTAATGGACTTCTCCTCCAAGAACTTATCCAATCCTTTTTTAAACACAGCTATACTAACTGCACTAACCACATCTTATGGCAACAAATTCTAGAGTTTAATTGTGCGTTGAGTGAAAAAGAACTTTCTCCGATTAGTTTTAAATGTGCCACATGCTAACTTCATGGCGTGCCCCCTAGTCTTTCTATTAGCCAAAAGAGTAAAAAACCGATTCACATCTACCCGTTCCAGACCTCTCATAATTTTAAACACCTCTATCATATCCCCCCTTTTGTGGATTGCAAGCTGATTAAAAGACAGGAGTAGGATTAAATGGTCTGTTTTCACAGTGGAGTGCCTCAGGGATCTGTACTTGGACCGGTGCTTTTTAATATATTTATAAATGATCTGGAAAGGGATACGACATAACTGTTAGGAATCTGTGTTGTGGGCTCCTGAAAGGGGATCGAGTTAGCAATCTGTTAGGAAAGCTCTGTGTTAGAGCTGGGAGTTAGTAATTTGTTAGCTATCTGTTAGCGATTTGCTAGGAAGTTAGCAATCTGATGTATATCTGCTGCTCGAGTTAGCAATCTGTATGGAGAAGATGCTTGATGGGAGGAGCAATCAGATAGGAGGAGCAATCTGTAGAGAAAGCTCTGATATAGTTGTGAGTGGATCCCTGGGCCGATGGCAGATGACCACGCTCTCGGGAGGAAACCCCGAGAGGGACCACCGGCTAGGCTGGAGTATGGAGACACACATTAGTTCTTTTATTAAACAGGTTATTAGAAACCACAAAAGGTGGCAGTAGTGAGCTGATATGCGCAGCAGGGCTGTAGTCCCTCAGGTACTGGAACAACGATCCCAGGATGGCTGAGCTGTTGAGAAACTGTAGAAAGTGAGTAGGCAGAGTAGGCAGCGTTCATAAATAGAACTAGATGATAAAACTCATGTAAGGTCTCAAGTAAGCTCAGGAACTGGAAAGGATTAGGCCCTCGAGGAGCGAGTACCTGGTTTCAGGGAAAGCTTTGAGAGAGCGATGGTAACTCACAGTTGTTTGTAGCAGTGATAGCTTCCAGGCAGTAGAGAATCTTCAGAGTGTCCAGGAGCATGGGCCCTCGAGGAGCGAGTACCGGTTCCTATCTGTAATCTGAAAATAAAGAAAAGAGCGAGGCCCCCGAGGAGCGGGTACCTCTGGTAAGTCCAAGGAGGCAGAGTAGCTTGGATAGCCGAAGCGAGTACGTATCCGTATGCTTATCCGTATCCGAATCCTTGTTCGTATCCTTGCTAACTCGATTTTTTAGCGTTTTCAAAGACCTTTAAATATTGGAAGCAGATGACGTCATCTCAGGGGGGCGCCCCTGAGGTTCACACCCTTGCTGGTAGAGATGTGAATCGGAACCGGAATCAGTTCCGATTCGGGTTCGGGGACTATCGGGGAATTTTTTTCGTGCGGTCCGATCGTTTTTTTTTTTTTTTTTATAGGCTGCACCCGAGCCGATAAACAAAAACCCCACCCGACCCTTTAAAACACATCCTTTAGCTTCCCCCACCCTCCCGACCCCCCCCCCAAAAAAAAAAAACTTTTTAAAACTACCTGGTGGTCCAGTGGGGGTCCCGGGAGCGATCTCCCTCTCTTGGGCTGTCGGCTGCCACTAATCAAAATGGTGCCGATGGCTCTTTGCCCTTATCATGTGACAGGGTATCCTTGCTATTGGCTGGCCCCTGTCACATGGTAGGAGTAATGGATGGCCGGCGTGCAAAGGACCATCGGCGCCATTTTGATTAGTGGCAGCCGACAGCCCGAGAGCGGGAGATCGCTCCCGGGACCCCCACTGGACCACCAGGTAGTTTAAAAAAGTTTTTTTTGGGGGGGGGGGGGTCGGGAGGGTGGGGGAAGCTAAAGGATGTGTTTTAAAGGGTCGGGTGGGTTTAAGGGTTGTTTTTGTGTGTCATTTTTCCCGTCCTCCCCAAAACGATAAGAGAACCCCATGAACAATTTCGTGGGGTTTTCCTATCAGTTTCGGGGAGCCCCCGATTTCTGCCGATTTTGAAAATATCGTACGATATTTTCAATCATCAGAAAAACGATTCACATCCCTACTTGCTGGTACAAGAGTCGGGACGCGCAAGCGCGTCATAGGCATCAGGACAAGATGGCGGAGTTGCAGCATCGAGCCGGTCTGGGGACACCGGAGGGAGACAGCATGGAGACGCCATGGTAGCCAGCCTTCCATCAGACCCAGAGGGAGTCGCCATAGAGGTAAAGAGGGCGGAGTGAGGGCATCGAGCAGCGACGGACGCAACAGTAAGTTGATCAGATTTGCAGATGACACAAAATTATGCAGAGTAGTTAAATCTCAAGTGGATTGTGATGAATTGCAAGAGGACCTTGCGAGACTGGAAGATTGGGCTTCCAAATGGCAGATGAAATTTAACTTAGATGAGTGCAAAGTGATGCATATAAGGAAAAATAACCCTTGCTGTAGTTACATATTAGGTTCTATGTTAGGAGTTACCACCCAGGAAAGAGATGTAGGCGTCATAGTCAATAATACAATGAAATCATCGGCTCAGTGTGCTGTGGCGATCAAAAAAGCAAATAGAAAGTTAGGAATTATTAGGAAAGGAATGGCAAATAAAAGGATGAATGTCAAAATGCCTCTGTATCGCTCCATGGTGAGACCTCATCTTGAATACTGTGTCCAATTCTGGTCCTTGCATCTCAAAAAAGATATAGTTGCACTGGAGAAAGGTGACCAAAATGATAAGGGGAAAGGAACGGCTGCCCTATGAGGAAAGGCTAAAGAAGTTAGGGCTATTCATTTTGGAGAAGAGACGGCTGAGGGGGGACATGATAGAAGTCTACAAAATAATGAAAGGACTTGAACAAAATAATGTAAATCGGTTATTTACTCTTTCAGATAATAGAAGGACCAGGGGGCACTCCATGAAGTTAGCAAGTAGCTCATTTAAAACAAATAGAAGAAAATTATTTTTCACTCGGCACATAGTTAAGCTCTGGAATTCATTGCCAGAGGATGTGGTTACAGCTGTTAGTGTAACTAAGTTTAAAAAAGGTTTGGATAAGTTCCTAGAGGAAAAATCCATAAACTGCTATTAATTAATAAGCAATAGTAGCTTGTGATTTATTTAATGTTTGCCAGGTACTTGGACTTGGATTGGCCACTGTTGGAAACAGGATACTAGACCAGATGGACCTTTGGTCTGACCCAGTATGGCACATCTTATGTTCTTATGTAAGTCACAAAATAGGTATATCAGGGTTTGCTTGAATGCGTTAATTCAAATTTAAGTAAAGTATGGTATTTTCCTTTGGATCAGCATTCAGCTTAACACATTTATAGTATTTATTTGGTATAGAATCATTGCTTTAATTAGAAAATAATAGAAAAAGCAAGAAAATGATGATCCAAACGCTTTTATTATATATTTTGCTAGATGTTATTGAGGCATGCAGAAAAAAAAAGGGGGTGTGGGGAGTTTGTAGATGAGTGTGATTTTGTGTATTTGCCAACTGCTGTAGATTGTATGGATAAGAAAACCTTAAACTTAGTATGAATGACCTTATTCTTCAGCTAGTGACCCTTTGTGCCAGGATCCAATGTCTCCTCCTTTCCCTCCCCTCTTCCCCCCAGCCCTCCCAAGAGCCCGCACCATGTCGCCGGCTAGCACAAGAACTCCCAGAATCAAAGGGCTGTTTTGGTTAAAAGGCAGCTGGCATTCAGCAAACAATTGGATGCAGGAGGTAGGGAGCAACAACAAGGGCCACTTGTATCACTACAAATCCTGGCCTTTCTATTTTGGTGCAGCTGACAAGCGAGTTCAGGGAAAGAGCAACTCCTAAACATAAGAAGCACCAAAGCTGGGTTACCTCTGTGGTTTTAGATCCTCCGTCTTTCACGTGAGCAATGCATCCCTTCACCCTTCTCACCTTGCTTTGCAAAACACACTTGCGGGCACTGTAGATTTCTTGATGGGATTAATAAAAAAAACAAAAACAAAAAAAAAAACCCCAGCTCAAGTATACAAGGATAGTACAGACTGGTACAAGGCAGGGAATGAAAGAGAATGGGAGATGATGGAGGGGAGAAGCAATATTTACTTATTTATGGAAATTTCTAGTCCTCTAATTGAAAAACCTTGCTTGCTCATAGCAGATAATCTTCAAAACGTAAAATGCAATCGTATGGCAGAAAACTAGACAAACCATGCAGAACCATTAAAAAAAACCCCAAAACAAAACAATAATAAATAACTCGTTTCACTGATGTTAAACAGGGCTTCCTGGATGCTCAATCAGGACGACAAACTGGTTTTTTTGTTTTTGCTTACTACTGCAGGAATTCCTTTGAGTTTAAATCTTTATAAAAAGTTTAGGAAAGAATGCCATTTGGCATCCTAGATTAGACACTACTGCTCAAGATGCTCAGGACATGTCCATCATTGTCTTCCAGTGAAAAAAAAAAAAGGCTGTTTTCCCTTCCCCTGACATGCTGACAGCAGAAATCTGAAACCAAGAATGTGAAGCAGAAAAGCAGCAGCAGCAGCAGCAATTTCGCTGAAATCTTTCCTCCTGCAATGGAAAACAAAAAATCCCAAGGGCTTGTGAAAATTAAACCACAAATGAGACATTTCTTTTAGAATCTGATATTCAGGTATGACCACCTGCTTCCTATGTGAATCAGCAATTAGGATGCGAGATGAACCGATCTAGCTACAGCTAGCCATTTATTTTTGGAAGATAAACTTTCTCAGGGAATGACATTTTCAGCATCCCTTCCCTGACGGGTCTTGGCCTGTTGGCCCTGACGGACAAGTATCTACCAGTACCTCTGATATGTATAGGTCCATCTAGATCCTTGCTGTTCAAGCTTAGGGCCTGATTTTCTAAGGCTTTTCTCCCATTCTGTTTCTGTGGGGGAAAACGCTTAATAGTTGAGGCCCTAGGATTGTAAGCCCTCTGGGGACAGGGAAATGCCAACAATGCCTGCAAGTAATCCAGTCTGAACGGCAAAAGATAGGATAGAAATCAAATAGATAAACATAATCAGATACCTGGCTAATCAGTACTGAAAATGTTGGCCCCTCCCGTGTGCATCTTTTGATGATCCTTTCATCTGTAAAGCCCTGGCTTCAACCTGGTTTATAAATGAGAACGAAAGGGTGGGGTTCCTTAATATGCAACAAATGTACACTACTCTTTCTGCTTCCACCGGTATTCTCAGTTCAGAAGAGGAGCGGAGCTGGAACCATGGCAGGGGAAAAGTGTGGTAAGCTGCATGAAAGAAGCTTGAATACCACCCAGAATATTTTGTATGTCTATGTTCAGCATAAAATGAACCTCTTACCAAAGGAAAACTTCACTGAAGAAGTTGGGGTTGGCCAGTAAGATTCAGGCATGTAACAGAGGTGATTTTGCCTTGATTCTGGGGAGAAAACTGGAAGGGACAGACGTGCTGGCAGAAAAGGGCAACAAAGAATTCAAATACCTACTAAGGAATCTATGATTATTAAAAGAGTAACATATAGAGGAGAAAATGGGGAAAAAAAAATTAAAATAGAGATTGCTTGTGTGCAATGCATTGAGATTGTGATGTACTATAAAGATGAGAACAGAAGTAACAATTTTAAGAAGCCCAATGAGCTACCAAATCAAGCTTAAAAAATATAAAGAAAATCCCCTACATAGAGTGGGGAAAGATCTAGCAAAGCTTGAGGAATAGTGAGGAGCCTCGGAGGGTGCAAAAACTCAAGGGAGCGATACTGTGCAGGGGGCTGAAATTCTTCTAAGCACAAAACAAAAAGGGGATCTGGAAGTGATCTTATCCGATGATCTTGAGATGGCCAAACAAGTGGCTAAGGCAACGGCAGAAGTCAGAAAGGTGCTTGGGATACATAAGGAGAGGAATGATCAGCAGAGTCCCTGGTGAGATCTCACGTGGAATACTGTGTGCACAGTTCTGGAGACCTTCAAAAGGAGATAAACTGAAATGGTCAGTGCTCTTCATTCCAAAGCATAGACAAACATCTAAACGTGTATCTCTTAGAGGAAAGGCAGGATAGGAGAGATATGAAAGAGACACTTAAACACCTCCAAGGTTTCGATGCACAAGAGGTGAGCCTCTTTCAATGGAAGGAAGGGTCTGGAGTTGAGGGGTTATGGGATGAGGGTGAAAGGGGGGTAGATGCAAGAGTAATCTAAGGAAATATTTATTTACAGAGATGGTTATAGATGCATGGGACAGCATGAAACAGCCTTCCAGTGGAGGTGGCGGACACAAGGACAGTGTCTGAATTCAAGAAACATAGGAAAAGGAGAGGGCATCTCTGAGGAAGTGCTAAGGATAGATAGTTGGTGCGGATGGGCAGACTAGATAGCTGTATGGTCTTTGTCTGCTGGCCCATTTCTATGTTTCTATCAGAAACAGGATATCAATCAAGCCCCTACTTGCTATACCTAAAAACGAGTGGAATAAAAGAACAAAAAAATGAAAATATGTGAGGTCTTCTACTATAACTGTTTGCTCAGCAACACCACCCTGGGTGAGCCCATCTGATCTTGGAAGCAGGGTTTGACCTGGTTCAGACCTACACAGGAGATCATCAGGGAAGACTGGTGCTGTGGGCTGCAGGAGGCAACACCAAACCACTGTAGTACCCATCTAACAATGTCCTACTCACATGGTGGGGTACTTCACCACCACCTCCCCTATAATTGTTTACTTCATTTGCTTCCACGTGCTAAGGTTTTTGACTCCCTTTAAGAGCCTGATATCTCTCCGTGCCTCATTCAGCCCCCAGTCCTTTTCCACTCTCCCTCCCTCTCCTTTGATTACCCATATCCGTATAGTACTTTTTCACATCTCCACTCTCAAGCCTGGTGGCATAAATCTCCTCCTGGTCCCTTGGGGGGGAAAACAACTTTGCTTCTTAGGAGAATGCTGTTCATTGAAATGTAAACTGCTTCTTAGTTACATCACAAAATACAGCAAAAACAGCACATACAGGTATAGATTTTCAATAGCCCATCTGTGGGCAAAGCATGCAGGCCGCTTTAGCTCGCATTGTGCCAGTTCTCAAAGCGAAACAATTTGTGCGAGCAACTGCAAAGAATGGGTTTGTGCATTTTGCACCTGCTATTTGTGCAGATAGCCGAGAGGGGGGCTAAAATAGCACGAACACAGTATTTTACTCCCCTGACCTAAACACGCCCTCAAGATCACCCCTTTTTAATGTGGCTAAAAGCACCAAGTGCTATGGATATCTGCTCATACTTTCAGCCACGTTTGAAGTGGACAATTATTGGACAACTGATTTTCCTGGGTAAATGACTTTGATAATGGCCCTGATTGTGTACAAGATGAAGGTTACTTGAGTTATTATCTTTCAATAGACTTCTAGTATAATGTGTGTACCACTACTTAATGTTTAGGAGTGAATTAAAATATTACTATCTGTGTCAAGCACTTGGAAAACCTTTTCGTAGAGCAGGATTTCAGATTTTCCAATGCTGCTGAAACATATTATGTTTCATGATAATAGTAATAATTACGACTTTTTTTTTTCATGCTACAGACTTCTGGCATTTTTCTAGCAGGTCAGTAGGATAGTTTTGAGTTTAGTTTAAAAGAAAACATTGATTTTACTATCCTGGGCCTTAAAACTCATCCTTAACAGCTTAGAACTTAAGAAGAGCCATGCTGGGTCAGACCAAGGTCTGTCAAGCCCTGCATCCTGTCTCCGATAGTGGGAAGTCCAGGTCACAAATACCCGGCAGATCCTATGAAGCAGGATACAAGTTTCCTGTTACTTCCAGGGAGAGTAATAGGGTTTTTTTTTTTCTTTGGAAGGTCAGTTCTTTCTTAGAGATTCATACTTGATTGAATGTCATATTTTCGATATCAAATATTAAGCTGTTGCCGCAGAAAACATAATCGACATTTTCAGGAAATCTGGAATATTTTGGACCATTATGTATCCCAGGTACTGTAATTAAAACCTTTTTTTGTTGTATCATTAGATAAACTGTGTGGTACAGTATGGCAGTAGTCCCTCCCAGACGAATTAACCTTACGTTCCCTAAATGGAAATTGTGCAGAACATTTCATATGGCTTCAAATAAAATATATGAGCATGAAAAAGGAGAAACGTTGATGGAACATTAAAAGACTACAAACTGCTTCACATTCACTTAAGAAAAAGAACTGAGGAACAGGAAAGCAGTTTCCTGATCAACTGTCAGTTTGCAGAGAAACGTTCAACAGATCCTAGGAATGCAAACTAAACGAAACAGGAAATAACCACTGCTGTGTCCGAGTAATGTTCAAACTTCCTGCCTGGGAATGAAGTCAGCGGGTGCTTTGCACCCGTGGATCTTGGAACTAATTTTGAAGAAGGAAATTGCATCCCTTTGAAAATTGGCTACAGGTACAAAGTACCCGCACTCTTCTGCACCTGCTTTTCGTAGGGGTGAAATGGCTGTGGAACATAATTCACGTGGAATTGTAAATGCAATCCATTTGCATCATCTTCCGATCCTATTCCAAGCATGACCCCACGAATGCCTCCCCTAAATGCATTCTTGGGGCCATGGCTGGGATAGAGTAGAGGAGTAGCCTAGTGATCAGAGCAGTGGACTACAAATAGGGTTGCCAAGTGGCTCCAGATTTTCAGGACAGGCTCATCCAGTCCTGCTTTTACTCCCCTGCATGCAGGTACTCATAGTCTTGTTTTTCTTAGGGAATGCAATAGGGAAATCAGAATAAGTCCCAGCATGCAGTGTGGCAAAACCAGGACTGGATCAACCTGTCCTGAAAATCTGGACCAAGCTGGCAACCCTAGCTACAAACCAGCGAAGCCACGGCTCAAATCCCACCGCTGCTCCTTGTGACCTTGGGCAAGTCCCTCCACTTCTATTGCCTCAGGTATAAAACTTGAATTGTGAGCCATTTTCGGAATAGGGAAATATCTACAGTGGCTGAATGTAATCTGCTTTGAAATGGCTGAAAGGTGGCATATAAATAATGTAAAACTGCATATGCAGGAGCAATTTTCAAAGCTAGTGTTTTAGCCAGGTATATAGGCTTTGCCTTTGAAAACAGTCCTCATCATTATGGGGAACTATTCAGTAACTTGGGATTCCAGCAGCCCTAGCAAGATGCTTGAACTGGAAGGCTCTGGTTTACAGCACTGTGGAACCCCTTGACAGCAACATCTCCCCACATTAGACTCTTGCACATTTTATCCTAAACCCATACCCAGTACTTGCAAGTAAAACCTGAAACCAAATCCGTTACCGTTTCAGACTTCAGGAACGGAATTTATTCATATACTTCGAAACTTATCGTAAAACATGCCACTCGAGAATTGCAAGGTTGAGGATACAGCATTTCCTTTTGTGAATCCCAATCAGTGATGTTAGCTTGGGTAACACTACCCAGCACTCTGTCCAGCAGCAGAGTCTCCCTCCTGTCACCGACTGCAAGAACCTCATCAGGAAACCCTAACGTCAACCACTGCAGGACTTCCCTTTTGACCTTAATTGCTCTGCACTAGTTGCCTGCCTTCCCACTTCGTCCTCATCCCATCTCGTAGAGCCATTCTGCTTCCATATCTTCTGCTGCTCCCACACATGATCACTCGAGTCTCCTTTGCTCCTGTAATCATATCTTATACGCCCCTCCTCAAAATGTCACCCTTTCATGCTTATATGCGCCTTCTTTCTCGTTTTCCTTTGCTAATTGTAAACTGAGGTGCAAATGTAACTGGGATTTAGTTAAAAATGTGATTGTAATTTGCCTTGAGATCAGCATGGTAAAGGCAGAATATCAAATGTTTACAAGAAATAAATACTGTAAAGTAATGCCTAATATCCCAGCTGATATCCTCACCTGATATCCCAGCAGTAAGACTCAAGATGCAGCCACAAATTTGCAAAAACGGAGTATGACATGAAGTACCTGATATTAAATTATTTACTTTCATGAGTGACCTTTCTGGATCCCACATGACTGCGCTTCTCATCATATCACACTCACTAAAATGTGATGGACATCTGGAAGCCTATTTCATGAGAATCATTTGGAAATAAAACCCTTACTTTTGAAAATATAAAAGGCTGCACTTGATCTTAGCTAAAAGGCAGAGAAGCAATATATAAGAGAGCAATATATAAGAGAGGTTGACAGAAAGTTCTCACCATGGTGAATGGGTCTTAAGCGTTACCAGATTAGAAATTCCTTTCGCTAACTGGTTTAACCTGAACAAGTCAATTGCCTATGTTACACTCACCACTGAGCCCCAGAGAGGATACCTGTAAAGTGTTTTGGAATACACACTGAATGAAAGACAAGGTATAACTACAGCCAACTATTCTTCATGCCTGATTGGAGCATCTAACTTTTCTCATACCACTTAAATTAAATGAAGCTGACACCAGTTCTTAAAACGTTTCTTCCTGGTGCTAAGCACTTAGTAGTTAGAATCCACGTCCTGTTTTTTTGTCTCCCTGTTCCAGGCCTTTTCAGATTCATATAATTGTTTTTTCATACAGTAGCCTGTGTTCTCATATTGGCACCTGACAGTTAAGCCATTTCCCCCCCAAGATCTTCTCAAAAATTAAATTTTTGGAAGCAATTTTACACACTTTTGATAGATGAATGCATACAACTCTCAAATACCTGCAGGACATATTCAGGATAACAATTTACCTCCTTATTTTCTACTTATGATTTCTAACTATTCTTTTATTTGAAAACAGCATTTTTGAATATAGAGCATTATAGGAACAAGTTTCTTCTTAATGGGAATAAAGGGAAAGAAACTCAATGGATCAATACATTCAATTATTCTCAGTCTTTTTAAATTGCCTATTTAGATGCCTTAAAATCTAAAATATATATTTTTTTCATTCAAAAACTACTGCATTTTGACTTTGCAACTAGTCACAGCTATGGTAAGAAATCTACCTTTCACTAACAGAGGTTAAAGAATCAAATGCAAAAAGTCCCTTTCAGTAGGAAAAAAAAATGATAGACTTCACTGTTCTAAATAAACATGATTTGGTATAGAACTCTACAAATAAATAAAATGACTTAATGTGTAGAAATAGTGCAGAGCATAATTTAGATATGAAAACCATTTTAGAAAAACAACTTTTCACTTCTATCTCCATATTAGTATAAATTATTAGAACAGCCCTTATAAATCTTCACTTTTTGAAAGCTTGTAAAAAAAATTGATTATAAACTAAAGGAAGTTTTCTATTTCTTTGAAAACTTACCCATTGTTTCTGGATCAAAAGTTCGATTTTGCTGGCTGTTTGTGCTGGGCTTGAACAATCCTTGCTGCTCCCTTCTCCTTCTCTCCTGCTCTCCTTCTCTTGTGTCTTCTGTTCTTTACTTTTTCTGTCGGAATATCTCAGGCCTCCTTTGCAGCAAAGAAAAGGGCCCTTTGATGGAGAGCCAAGCCCCTTAAAGGGACAGCTCCCTTCTCCTGCACCCTCTTTCCACTCCCCCCTCCCCTCTTTGAGGGATAACCATTGTTTGCAGGGTTTTGCTTCATCTTGTCGCAGGGAGCTAATTTCACTTCTCCTCTAGATGCTGTTTCTGTTTAAATATACTATAAATAAAAAAAAAAAGTGTGAGTTTCAGTCAGTTCATGCTTTGTGCAAAAGTCTGCATAAAATGATTAACAAACAAAAAACAAACAAACAAACAAAAAACCCCCAAAACTTCCACACAACCCAAATCATTTTTTTGTGAAAAAACAATGCTGCAGTTTTCCAGGGAATTCAGCATGACTTGAAAGACTAACATCCTCATTTTCACAGGTACAGGTAGCAGACAGGCAATTCGTGCAGATGATTTTACATATGCTTGCTAACCGCCTTCCATCTGCATATATTTATAAGGTTTTATATTCAAGGTGGGCCATCCATTTCTCAAGTTCCAGGCAGCCAGCACACTGGACTTATTCTGCAGGCATTAGGACAGTGTGCTGATACCGGGTCTGCTTGCATTACTGTATGCCAGCCATTGCTTTCTTTAATTTCTCGCCCTTGCTTACATAAATACAATGGCATTACTTTTAAAATTGTCCATTATTGGAGATAATTAGCAAAGTTGCCACACTGAGGTAAAATCCTGGGGGGGTTGCAGACACCTGCCCCTGTTTTTCCTCTGGGCACTTTCTCCATAGAAAATAACGCCTATGGATTTGATGATGCAATCTGCATGCATTGGTTTTCTTCCCTGATCAGAACCCGTCCCTGGGAATTCCTCCTCTCGACGCAGGTAAATGAATATGCATGGTGGAGAAATACATGGGCATTTCCCTGCATAGAGGGAGAGCAATTTTTAGACTACACTTTTACCCGGGTGAAATTGTCTTCAATAAAACTATTGTGATTTCAGTTCAAGGTGGACTGCTGGGAGCTCTTTTTGCAAATCTTCCTAACTGGCATGCTATGAGCATTTTGGGGTTGAAACACACAATTTTAAAGACTTCCTGAAGAAAGGAAGCTTGTCAGGCCTGTAAACCAATGTAACAATTCTGCTGTCATACAAATAGCTTTGCACGACATAGGATTCTATTTAAAAAAAACCAACTTGGAAAAGGTATAATTACAAATATTTTACAGATATTTATTTGTTATGAGACCTGCCACTGAAAATCAAACCACCATCAGATTATAATTATAAAGCAATCGCTCCCCTTTCGTTCCCACCATCTTCAGCTGGAGTAGCCAGTGAGGGTCATATTGCATCTAGTTAAAAACATGAGCTGTGCTTGATCCATTTTTACGGCTGTCATTCTTAATGGAAAGCACAAGGCTTATTTTTACACAGCCTTTGGCGTGGGTGTTTATGTCAGTGAGTCGATGTTGGTGTTGGAGTCTGCATTTGTTACGCAGAGCAGCTCATGTATTGCTTATGCTGGTTTATCTGCACATTTATCATTAGCGTTAAGATTGCCTTCTTAAAGCTTCTAGCTCCAAACAACCAGGGACACTTTCAGCCTACCCTGATTTTTGAGTGCTCTTGAACTATATGTTGCTAGTAGAACTACAGATTTCAAAATTATTTGACATTGGAGTTGAAAAAGCAGACAGGACTATATGGTTCCCTTTTTCTCAGCTCTGTTGTCTGTTCCTGTCTTAGGGACCTATGTACAGGGACGGCAACTTTCAAACCTCCGTGCGGGCGTCCATGTGCGTGCAGTTTCCGGTGCTCGTACATCGACATGCGCATGTGTGCGCGAATCCTGTCTCAATCACTTAAGGGGGGGATTTTAGTAGGTACGCTCGGCTTCGCGATAGGCCCGATTCCCTCTTCCCTCCCAGTTTGCCCCTGTAAAGGAGCGAACTTCCTAAAACCCCTACCTAACCTGCCTCCCTATTACCCTACCAGGCATGACCCCTAAAACCCTTAGATATTTTTGTTTTTATACTTACCCGCAGTCCGTAGCAGCGGCAGGTTACACAGCCGTCAGGTCCAGGTGCGCGCTTGTGTGCGCTGATGGTGCTGTCCCAGTCTGCCCATGCCCTGCCTGACCCAGACCCCCCCCCCCCCCCGGCCCACCCCTTTTTCGACTTACGTACTTTATTCGCGTATCGGGAGATACGCGCCTGGCTGGTGGGCCTCTTGATCCGTGCGGTGCGCTCGTGTCCCGGTCATGCGCATATTTCCTGGATTTCCCGCGCGCAGACCTTAATTGTCCATTATTTTAAATTTTCACTATAGCAGTATTTACTCCTGAATTGTGTTTGTGATCTGACACTCAGTCTATTTCACAGAAATAAGCAGCATTGCACAATGTGTTTTGAAATACCTTTTTATGACTTGGAATTCTGTCATTCACTTTCTACCCACTGGGCTAATTTAATATTCTTTATTATGATTTCATTTTCATTCTTACCATAGTTTTCTGCTGGGAATTTCAATGACAGTAAAACCAGCATTAACTGACGTGTCTTTGTTTAAGAAGCACAGAACATTCTCTGCATTTACAAGTGGCCAGTTTTCAGCTCGTTTAACTATTCAAGCAGCTGTAAATTCAGAATATGAATTCAAATTATATTCTGTCAACACAGTGGTGTGGAGGTGGGTGAGGGAGAGAAGGGCGGGCTTATTAAACAGAGCAGAAAACTAAACTGAAGGGCAGACTTGTTTTTCTCCAAAAAAACACAAGCTTATGTACAAGTGGGAACCATACTTTGTACTCCGCAAAAATAAATTCACATTCAGTACATATCATGATTATCATTTGGGTCGTCTACGGGGACTATGTTGAATTTCTAATGTCAGAATGTTCTGATTAAAATAATACTGTGAGTAGTGAAATGTGATGCTGCTCGACTGTAAAATTTCAAACATATCTCGTCTTGGTTTCTCTCTTTATTGTCAATAGGAGACATCTCTTCCTGTAAGAATTAATGCTCTGTTGTAGGATTCTGGAACATTTAGGGAAATAAATGCCAGGCTCAGCCCTTCTCTGTTTTAGGATCCAGCTCTGACAAGAGAAATGCTTAACACTATGTAGGCTTATTAAGGGAACAGAAAAATGTGAATGTATAAAAATTAAAGTAACTGCAATCATTAAAGCACCAAATACTAAACAATAAAGAAAAACTTGTCTTTTTGTTCTTTTAAGTTTTCACTTTCCTACTTGAAGGTGGTACAGTCCAAACCATAACCCTGAGAGTTCTCGCTATTTTTGTAAATGAGAGTGCCTGTCAAGGCATTATGTGACTTTGCAATGGAAAAGCCATGCAAATGACCATGAAAGAGAAGGGGTTAAATTTTAAGATATGGAGAAAGCTCACTGGATAGCATTTTTCTGTAATCTTTCAATTGTTCATTGAACTGTTGCGCGCCCCTTTCATGTCCGGCCTGCACACAGGCCTGCTCACCTCTCTGGCTCCTCTGCAGGTCCCAGGTCGGCCTCCCTAGCAGCAGCCACAAGCTCCTCCAGGCCTTGGCATCCCGCGGCGGTGGTCGATGGGCCTTCCACTGTGCACCAGGCCTCACGCTGGAGTTCGGCACCTTCCGAGGCATTGGCCACGCCCCAGCCTTGTTTCTGCATCCTACTGTTCCAGCATCCTTCTGTTCCTGTGTTCGTCTGTCGTCTCCCCAGGTAGTACCTTCGGACTGTCTATCTGGTATTGACCTCGGCCTGATCCTGACCTGCTGCCTGCCTTCTGACCTCAGCTTGTTCCTTGACCACTCTGCCTGCTGCCTGCCTTCTGACCTCAACCTGCCTGTGACCCCGTCTGACCTCCGGAACCTGACCTCTGCTTCGTTGACTACTCTCGGACTGCTTCCTGGTATTGACTCCTGCTTTGGCTGACACTCCTCGAATTGACCTCCGGATCCTGACCCCTGCCTGAATGACCATGTCTCCTGATTCTGACTCAGTTCCTTGCCTTGTCATCGTCTACACTGTTCTGGTCCTCCTTGCTCCATCTGACCTCCAGCCTCGAACCCGATCGTGCTCCTCTCCAGTCTGTGGGCATGCCTGTATACCATCTCTCCAGGAGACCCTGCGAGGCCCACCTAAGTCCAAGTGGCCCAGGTCCCTATGGGCTCCACCCGGGGGGACCGCGGGCTTTCAGTAGTGAAGCTCATCCTAGCCTCCCTCTCCTCCGGTGCTCCGCCCCCTGGGAGCAGTTGCTTCCTGGTCCCTACCAGGGAGCCATTCTCCACTGCTTCAGGACAAGGGTCCACCCCTGAGCACAACAGGTTGCCAAGGCCATGGACTTGGTGGAGACTCCTGCCTCCGGGTTTGGCTGCTACAGTCAAAGAACATCATCAAGCTTTGGAATTGCTGGCTTCTTCGGTGGAAGAGCTTTATTCCCAGCTATGAGATACAGCTTTGGCCAATCCCGTGGGCCTATCAGCCTTCATGCTTACCAAAGCATCTTTGGCACTTCCTGCACCTCCTCGATACAATGGGGACCCACGCTCCTATTGTGGCTTCCTTAATCAGTGTTTCATGCAATTTGCACTGCAACCCTCTTTGTTCCTGAAGGAAATCACCAAGGTGACCTTCATCCTATCTCGCCTGGAAGGGAAGGCTCTTGCATGGGCCTCTCCCTTATGGGTACGCTCTGATCCCATACTTTCCAAGTTATCTGAATTTATTGCTCTCTTCAAGCAGACCTTTGGAGACTCAGGCCGCCAGGCTGTAGCCAACCATAACATACTCCACCTTCGCCAAGGGTCGCAGACCCTCTCTGAGTATACAGTGGAGTTTAGGACTCTGGCCACTGAGCTTGGGTGGCAAGAAGATTGTCTGCAAGCCATCTTCCTAGATGGACTCTCCTGTGCTCTCAAAGATGAACTCTCCGTCTGTGAGACTCCCATGTCTCTAGAGGACCTGATTTCCCTTGCTGGGAAGATCGATCATTGCCTCCGGCAAAGGTGCCTAGAAGTAAAGGCTTCCCGCTCTCCTACACCACGTCCAACGTGTGTTCCTAGTCCTCCAGCTAAACCTCCAGCACCACCACCCTCTTCCGTGGTGGAACCTATAGAAGTGAACCGTGGGCGATTGTCTCCGACTGAACATCTCCATCAGAGGAAGGATGGTCTTTGCCTTTACTGTGGCACTTCTGGACATCGTCTGCAGTCCTGCCCGGTTCGTCCAGAAAACTGCAACGCCTGAGCCTGGCGGGGGTCCTAAGCTTAGGGGCTACTGTTACTGGCCCTCAACTCTTGCTTCCCGTCTCTCTGGGCATCAAGGCCCACTCCTTCGCCACCACTGCTCTTGTTGATACCGGAGCAAGTGGCAGCTTCATCATTGTCAAGCTTCTGAACATTCCTCTTCAGCCCTTAGAGGTGAGCCTCCGTATTACCTCCATCCAAGGAGAACACCTTCCAGGGCACTCTCCACAAAGAGGAGATGTCCTTCTATGTATTAAAATGATCAACACATCCAGCTATCCTGGGGCTGCCCTGGCTCCAGAGCCACGAACCCCAGTTCGATTGGCATTCCCTGCAGTTGGTGCAGTGGGGCTCTAAATGTCAGAAGACATGTTTACATTCTGTATCCCCAGTAGTCCCTGTTCTGAAGTCTGTCACTTTACCTGGTTTGCCGCCGCAGTACGGTGACTTCAAAGATGTCTTCTCAAAGCAGAAAGTGGATACCTTACCTCCGTTACACAAGTTTAATTTCCCTATAGAACTTCTGCCGGGCACAATGCCTCCCAAAGGCAGAACTTATTAGGGAAGTGAATCGTTTTTTGACGATTTAAAAAAATCGTCTGATATTTTTTAAATCATCAAAAATCGTTAGAGTGCGTGATATAATAGAAATTCCCCCGATTTATCGTGAAAAATCGTTAATGGGTTAGTGTCCACTAACGGGAGTTATTTGGGGGGGAGGGCGGGAAAACCGTCACATCAAAACAACCCCTAAACCCACCCGACCCTTTAAAACTAAACCCTTACCTTCCCCCACCCTCCCGAACCCCCCCAAAACTTTTTACGAGTACCTGGTGGTCCAGTGGAAGCCCCGGGACCGATCTCCTGCTCTCGGGCCATCGGCGCCATTTTGGCTGCCACTAATAAAAATGGCGCCGATGGCCCGATAAAAAAAAACAACACACCGACCCTTTAAAAATGACCCTTTTGCTTCCCCCACCCTCCCGAACCCCCCCAAAACCATTTTAAAATTACCTGGTGGTCCAGTGGGGGCGCGGGGAGCGATCTCCCGCTCTCGGGCCATCGGCTGCCACTAATAAAAATGGCGCCGATGGCCCTTTGCCCTTACCATGTGACAGGGTATCCGTGCCATTGGCCGGCCCCTGTCACATGGTAGGAGCACTGGATGGCCAGTGCCATCTTTAAAAAGCAAAGGGGTCATTTTTAAAGGGTCGGGGTGGGTTTTTTGTTTATCAGCTCGGGCGCAGCCGATAAACAAAAAACCAATCGTGCCGGACTATAAAAATTGTAAGATTTGAATTGGAACCGGAACCGAACCGATTCTGGTTCTGATTCACATCTCTAGAACTTATCCCCTGTCTTAACCTGAGACTCAAGCTATGTCTGAGTATATTAAAGAGAAAAAGAGTTCATTCGTCCTTCTGACTCTCCTGCTGGAGCGGGGTTTTTCTTTGTTAAGAAAAAGGACGGCGCTGTACGCCCTTGTATTGACTACAGAGGGCTCAATGCCATAACCTGCAAAGACCGATATCCCCTGCTCCTTATCAGCAAGCTGTTTGACCGCCTTGAGGGGGCACGGATCTTTACCAAGTTGGATTTGAGAGGTGTGAACAATCTGGTACGCATCCAACCTGAAGATATCTGGAAAACCGCATTCAACATGAGGGATGGTCATTATGAATATATTGTGATGCCCTTTGGGTTATGTAATGCCCCAGTAGTCTTTCAACGCCTTATGAATGAAATTCTCCGAGACCTCTTGTACTCCTTCATAGTCGTATATCTTGACGACATCCTAATCTTTTCCAAAGACCTTGAATCTCATCGAGAGCATGTTCAAATCATCATTCAATGTCTGAGAGAAAACCATTTGTATGCCAAGTTATAAAAATGCCTCTTCGAGCGTAATCGCTTGCCCTTCTTAGGGTATATCATATCTGATCAAGGTTTCTCCATGGATCCAGAGAAAGTCCAGGGGATCTGTGACTGGCCTCAGCCAGTAGGCCTACGGGCCCTACAACATTTCCTTGGCTTTACCAATTATTACCAGAGCTTCTGTTGCATCCGTCTCTGCTCGACGCCATCACTCCGCCTTCTTTACCTCTGTGGTGACTCCCTCCAGTTCTGATGGACGTCTGGCTGCCGCAGCGTCTCCATGCCGTCTCCCTCTGGCATCCCCGAACTGGCTCGACGTTGCAGATCCACCATGTTGACTGATGACCTAGGGCGCGCGCGTGTGCGCTCTGATTGAAGTACCAGCAAGGATACGAACCTCAGGGGCGACCCCCTGAGATGATGTCATTGCTTCCAATATTTAAAGGTCTCTAATTCGCTATCTAATTGAGTTAGCAAGGAGAGGATTCAGATACGGATTCGGCTATGTTTCCTCCAAGCTACTCTGCCTCCTCGGACTTACCAGAGGTACTGGCTTCTCGAGGGCCTCACTCTTTTCTTTACTTTCAGATTACAGATAGGAACCAGTACTCGCTCCTCGAGGGCCCATGTTCCTGGAAGCTATCGCTGCTACAAACAATTGTGAGTTACCATCGGTCTCTCAGAGCTTTCCCTGGAAACAGGTACTCGCTCCTCGAAGGCCTAAACCTTTCCAGCTCCTGAGCTTCCTTAAGACCTTATGTGAGTTTTTGTCATCTAGTTCTGTTCATGAACCTTGTCTACTCTACCTACTCACTTTCTACAGTTTCTCAACAGCTCAGCCATCCTGGATTGCGGTTCCAGTGCCTGAGGGACTACAGCCCTGCCGGGCATATCAGCTCACTACTGCCAACTCTGGTGGTTTCCAAAACCTGTTTAATAAAAGAACTGATGTGTGTCTGTCTCCATACTCAAGCCTAGCCGGTGGTCCCTCTCGGGATATCCTCCCGGGGGCATGGTCATCTGCCACCAGCCCAGGGATTCACCACTACTATCTCAGATTCATAACAGTTTGATAACTACCAGCATAGCGGAATATAACAGAATCTGAGACACTACAAGATAGCTGACTCCTCCTTCTTAGGAGCCATTCATTCAGATTGCTCCTCCCATCTATGCCCAGCTTTCTTAACAGATATAACAGATTGCTACTCCTCACGGAGCTTTCACTACAGATTGCTAACTCCATACGGAGATTTATTACAGATTGCTAACAACCTAGCAAATCCAGAACAGATTGCTATGTCCGCAGTCTAACTAACAGCAGATTTAGAGCAGCTTCATTGCCAATTATTCTACCATACTTGCCCCACTTACCGCCATGACTAGGAAAGGGGCTAATACTCGACTATGGACTCCCAAGGCACAAGCTGCCTTTCAGATGATTAAGGAAGCTTTCTGTTCTGGTTTTGCCTTCAGCATCTGGACCTGAGACGTCCATTTGTTGTTGAAGTTGATGCCTCTGCAAATGGTGCAGGAGCTGTCTTGAGCCAGTTTTCTCCCAAGGGTAAATTGATACCTTGTTCATTTTACTCCCACAAGTTCTCTCCTACGGAACAACGTTACACCATTGGTGACCGAGAGTGGCATCCCTGGTTGGAAGGGGTGCAACACAAGTTTACCATCTTCATGGACCATAAAAACTTAGAGCACCTCAAAGAAGCTCAACTCCTAAATCCTCGACAAGCCCAAACGGTGCTCTTCATTGAACGGTTCAACTTCATTCTATGTTTTCGCCCAGGGTCCAAGAATCTCCATGCTGACGTGTCAAGTTCATTTGAACCTGAAGATGTTTCTGAAGTCCCTAGCTACATTATAGATCCTGCTTGTGTATCCCTTGCCATGACCACTACAGTTCCTACTGGAAAAACCGTCGTTCCACGTAAATTACGGGAACAAGTTCTGAAATGGTATGGAGACATTATTGGTGGCCCAATATGGTGCAAGATTCCCAAAACTATGTGGACTAGTGTCCCGTCTGCGCCCAACAGAAACCACCTACTGGAAAGCCTTGGGGCTTACTCCAACCACTTCCAGCACCTACCGAGCCATGGTCCAGCATCTCGATGGACTTTATTACAGACCTGCCTCCCTCCCAGAACAATACTGTAATCTGGGTCATCATCGACCATTTTTTGAAGATGGATCACTTTATTCCCTTGCTGGGCCTTCCGTTGGCCCCAGAATTAGCTAAGTTGTTTTTGAAACACATTTTTGTCTCCATGGACTCCCCAAGGAGATTATATCCTACCGAGGACCAAAGTTTGCTGCCTAGTACTGGCATTCCCTATGTAAAAAATTTAACATTGCCCTGAGTTTCACGTTGGCCTATCACCCACAGGCCAATGGTCAAGCTGAAAGGACCAATCGGACATTAAAGACATTCCTCCGTTCCTATGTAAATAATCAGCAAGATAACTGGTCTGACCTACTACCTAAGCTGAGCTGTCGCACAATACCCATGTCGCTGTGGCCACTGATGTATCTCTATTCTCCGTGGTATTCAGATAACAACCTTAGCTGCCTCTTCCAGTTCCTTTGTCTGTTCCTTCTCCAGCGGCGCAATCCATGGCCCACACCATTTGTCAAGTGTGGAACCAAGTAAAAGAGTGCCTTTCCCAGGCTGCTGAACAATCCAAGCGTACTTCGGATGCCCATAGATGTTCTGCTCCACTCTTCCGTCCTGGCCAGAAGGTGTGGCTAAATTCTCGACACATACGACTGAGACTTCCCTCTCATTGCTTGGCTCCTAAATTTCCATTTCCAGTACTTCGTAGAGTGGGAGCTGTATCGTATCAACTCCAGCTACCTCGTGTCATGGGTATCCATAACACATTCCATGTGTCACTGTTGAAGCCTTTGGTCCTCTCTTGGCCCTCACGTAGAGTCCCATCTCCTCCATGGGTCTCTACAGAACCAGATACATCTCTTCAGGTAAGAGAGGTCCTCGACGTCCGTCAGTGTCGAGGGAAATGGGAATACCTCCTAGCCTGGGAGGGTTATGGGTCCAAGGAGAACTCGTGGGAACCTTCCCACAACATCCTTGATAAAGAACTCCTGAAGACCTTTCATAGGACTCACCCTGACAAGCCACAGCCACATAGGGGGAGGCCTAGAAAGGGGGGGAACTGTTGCACGCCCCGTTCGCGTCCGGCCCATGCACGGGCCTGCTCACCTCTCTGGCTCCTCTGCAGGTCCTGGGTTGGCCTCCCTAGCGGCAGCCGTGAGCTCCTCCAGGCCTTGGCGTCCTGCGGCGGCGGTCGCCGGGCCTTCCACTGTGCACCAGGCCTCATGCCAGAGTTTGGCACCTTCCGTTGCATTGGCCATGCCCCTACACGCGCGCAGTCCGCCCGGCCTCTTGTAGGGCCTGGGGTGGGTCCTAGTTCCGCGGCACTACTTGATTGAAGGAACTATTTAAGGAAGTTCCTGCCTGCACTTCCTTGCCTTGGCAATCGGGTCGGCTTATTGCTAGATTGTCACTGCGTGCTAAGTCTTGTTCCAGTTTGTTCCAGTCTCGTTCCAGTTTTGTTCCAGGATTCTACTGTTCCAGCCTTGTTCCTGCATCCTACTGTTCCAGCATCCTTCTGTTCCTGTGTTCGTCTGTCGTCTCCCCAGGTAGTACCTTTGGACTGTCTCTCTGGTACTGACCTTTGGCCTGATCCTGACCCGCTGCCTGCCTTCTGACCTCGGCCTGCCTGTGACCCCGTCTGACCTCTGGAACCTGACCTCTGCTTCGTTGACTACTCTCAGACTGCTTCCTGGTATTGACTCCTGCTTTGGCTGACACTCTTCGAACTGACCTCCGGATCCTGACCCCTGCCTGATTGACCACGTCTCCTGATTCTGGCTCTGTTCCTTGCCTTGTCATCACCTACGCTGTTTTGGGCCTCCTTGCTCCATCTGACCTCCAGTCTCGAACCCGATTGCGCTCCTCTCTAGTCTGTGGGCACGCCTGTCTACCATCTCTCCAGCAGACCCTGCAAGGCCCACCTAAATCCAAGTGGCCCGGGCCCCTACGGGCTCCACCCGGGGGGACCGCGGGCTTCCAGTGGTGAAGCTCATCCTAGCCTCAGTCTCCTCCAGTACTCCGCTCCTTGGGGCAGATGCTTCCTGGTCCCTACCAGGGAGCTGTTCTCCACTGCTCTAGGACAAGGGTCCATCCCCAAGCACAACATGAACCTGATCAGTAACCAAAAATATGTCCTACTGTCATCTTAGTGTCACACAAATTTTTTCTCACAATACCTGCTCAAGAAAACAGTATGGAATGGAATTTTTTTGTGATAAAGTTGACATACAACTGCAGACTTTATCATAATTAACTTAACTACACCTCTCCGATAATTTGTTCTCCTGTGTAATTTTGTTCTGCCAAAATCACTAATGAGCTGATTTGCATTATTCTGTAGCTCATTAACAATGTCACATAATTTTTGAAAATGGTTTTGTAAAATGCAAAAACTATGTGTGAAAAAACAGAAAATAACACGTTTAAAAATTCACAAATGTGAATATATGCGCTCTTTGCCATTTTTTGCACATGATATTGCATTTATGAAGCCATTCATAGGTTTATTGATTTATACTATTGATTTATATTCCTCTTTTTCAGTCACTTTAAAGCAAATTACATTGAAGTACTATAGATATTTCTCTGTCCCTAGAGGGCTTACAATCTAACCTGATTCACTAATAGGTGAATTTTAAAAGTCTGGCACACCGAAATTAGGGGGTGCATGTATATGTCGAGTCAGTACGCACCGAGCAGATACTAAAAGCCACCAGGATATGTGCATACATGCCGCTGCATGCACAAATTAAAACTTTCCAAAAGCGGACAGGGCATGGGCATGGTGTTCCGGGATTTAAACTTGAAATTTGCACGTAAATACTTACCCACACAGGTGCACACTGGGGTCCCCTGCCAAGTAACTTTACTTCAGCTATGGGTGATGTGTAAATTATTAAACAAAAATCATCTAGGCAGATCGGTGAGGTTTTATAGGTTGAGGCTAACAGGAGAGAAGGGAGGCTCTTAAACTAGGGGGTCTGGGAGTCCTATCCCTTAACTGGGCGAACTGGGACCAAACTGGGAAAATGGGCAATAGCATCAGTGCGTATGTCTTTGAAAATCCCCCTTCTTAAGTGGTAGAAGCTGCATTTGCATACACAGGTGCTCGCCCACTTAAAATTGCGTGCACATGTGTGTGTAGTCAGGCTATTTTGTTTCCAAATATTTTTATTCTGGAACACACAAACCATAGCCAACAAATAAACCCCCCTCAAAACAAGTGAATCTGTACATTCCAGCAATATAATTTTCTGGTTTCTTCCCCCACTCCCCACTCCACTCAAAGCTCATAGTACAGGAGTAAAAGAACAGAATGGAAACTTATACCAATGCCTCAACAGACCCTGATACTGAGTATAACTAACACGCAAAAGCATCAGTGGTCTAAAACTGACCGAAAAGGAATGATGACAAGAACGTCATTGACGTCAGAAAAGCGCACCAAGGGGGAGAGTTAAAGGACCGCACTGAGACCGGAAGAAGGACATGCCTGCTGCTGCCTGCCGCTGCCTCCCCGAAGACCCTGAGGCCTTACGTCTGTGCTGTGCTGTGCTGATTTTCTCTCTCTCCCTATCGCTTTCTTCTTTTGTTTCTTTTTTTCTCCCACAGACGCCGCTGCCCCCCCCCACCCCCCACTGATGGTCCTGGAAACGAGCCCTGAGCCCCTCCCCTTTGGACGATGCTGCTGATGTCATCAACGTCAGAAAAGCGTGCCAAGGGGGAGAGTTAAAGGGCCGCACCGAGACCGGAGGCTTCGTGCGCCGAAGGAGCGCAAAAAAGGAGCATGCCCCTTCGTACACCACTGAGAAACCCGTGGACAGAAAACAGAAAATAAACCCACATTGGAAAACATGAAGAAGGTCAACAACAAACAAGAACCGGGAGTACACATGATCACAACCTGCGTAAACAAAGGTAAATATGGAGATAACTACACAAAGACACATAGAAATAGACACACAACAAACATAAAAAAACAGACAAATCCTAGTAACCTCATACAAGTAAAAAGGACCAACATCCCAACCAATCCTCTTCCAAATAATTTATTAATGCTAATCTTCCTTTTAGTTAACGCTCAATCCATTATTAAAAAATTCCCAATCATTACAGACCTACTATACGACATAAAACCAAACTTTATGGCAATCACCGAATCATGGTTAAAACATTCAGGCACAGTCTTAAAGAATCAAATAGCACACAGGAACTATGATGTTTTTTCAATCCCCAGAATAAATAAAGGGGGGGGGGGGGTCTAATGCTAATAATTGAAAAAAATTCAAATGTAAACTAATACCAACACCCCCAAAAACCCATGAAATTGCCCTTTTTGAAACTATCAACTTACAAATATGCTTAATATACTGCTCACCTAGTCTACTAGAATTAAATATCTCCCCACTAATTGAATTCCCAACAACTCACTTAAATACTTCAAAACCCACCATTGTAATAGGCAACTTCAACCTTCACATAGACACAAATCCCTTATCCAACACCTGCCAAACACTATTGGATATTTTGATGCCACTAGGATCCACTCTAACCACTGACAAAGCCACTCATAGAGCAGGACACTTTCTTGATATATCATTCATCAACACATCAAAACCGACTATACACAAATCCCTTGTTCAGATCACTTCCTCATACAATCTGCTATTAAATACATTGAACCTCAATCAACACAGAAAAAAAAGAGAACCCATTAAATTTAAATATCAACCACCTTGTGACTTAGAAACCCTGAGAGACAATTTAGAAGAAAAACTAACAAAAATAGATTACATCGACTGCTACTCCACTACCACAGCATGGATGCAAATAACCAAAAATCTAGCTGATGAGATAAACCCAATAAAATGTATTAACATCAAGGAACCCAAACAAACAAAACCCCTGGCATAATGAAAAGATAAAGGAAGTCAAAAGAAATCTAAGGAAAAAAGAAAAAGAATGGAGAAAAGATAAAACAACCAAAAACCTAAATAAATACAGAAAGCACCTAGCCTACTATAAACAAGTAATTCTCAATACAAAGAAAGAGTACTACAGCACTAAAATAGAGAAATATGCAAATAACCCAAGAACCTTATTTACCATAGTAAGAAACCTCACCAATGACAAATCTGACTCTCCACAAAACCTACCAGTAAATAGATGCAATGAAGTAGCCACGTTTTTCAATGACAAAATCAAGAACCTGAAAACAAAAATTCCAAATACAACGAAACAAGAAATTAAAATGATAAAAAGAGATGTTAAACAATGGATGACATTCATTGAGACATCGGAACTGGAAACTGAATCGATGCTAAAAAAATAAATCCCGCCCCACATACACATGACACAATACCAAACATAGACATTAAAAAAGGAGCAAACACAGTATCCCTGACATTAGCAAAGATCGTTAATCTATACTTAGAGGAAGGAACCATGCCAGAGACACTAAAAGGGGCAATAGTAAAACCAATTTTAAAGAAGAAAAACAGCGACTCGCTTAACCTGAGCAATTACAGACCAGTATCAAACCTACCCCTAATTGCAAAAGAAATAGAAAAAACTATACAAAAGCAACTAGTAGGGGTGTGCATTCATTTTCCACGTATTGGTGATCCACAACGTATTTTGTCCTATCTGTTAAATATGTGGGGAGGCGAAAAGCATCGCGACTCCCCACGTATTTAATGTATTTTCTGTTTAATTCGGTGCGCCCAGCGGCGCGCGCTTTTCCTCACCCCCATTAGCTACTTGCAACCTATGATTAGCACAAAATGGCAGCACCCCTGCGGTAACCATGCCAACCTGTCTGACCCTTTCCTGTGAGTCACAGTGACTCACAGGAAATGGTCGGACAGGTCGGCATGGATAGCGGAACGCAGCGTATCCGCGCTGACATTTTCTGAGCTGCACTGGATGCAGCCAATAGCGCTGTCATTCAGTGCTCTCTGTGGATTTTCCTGATGAGCCAGCAGTATATAAACATCAGCACAAGGAGCCACGCAGTTATTTCCAGCGATGCTGTGGGGAGGTGGGCTGGGTGGAAGAGGGAGGAGGCAGAACTAAGAGAGATAGGCTAGCTACTAGTAAAGGAAAGAAAATTATTCTTTGTTTTGCTGCAGTGCCAGGGTCAGCTACAGCTACAACTCGTCCTGTTTCTTTCAAGCTGTTTATTTTGGTCATCTCTGACTGAGAAGGAAGCTGTGCTAGGTCAGCTAGCACTGACGACCATTTAGGGTGTTGGGCTGGCTTGGAGAGATATATTATTTTCAATTTCATCCATTTTTCTGGAGTGACAAAAATTCCTGCTTTTTTTAATTCCAATTACTTAGTCTCTCAGTGCACTGGGCTTCACTGGCAAGTTTAACAGGCTGGGTTTGTGCAGTCAAGTGCCCAGGGAGTGTGCCTCTTTTGTGCTTACAAGCAAGCAGCTTCTGTGGGCACGCCACACACATTAGTGCACAGCCAGGCACCGTGACAGTGGACAGTGGGCATTTTAAACAGACTGAACCTTATTATTGAGTGGGTCTGTGCAGTCAAGTGCCCAGGGAGTGTGCCTCTTTTGTGCTTACAAGCAAGCAGCTTCTGTGGGCACGCCACACACATTAGTGCACAGCCAGGCACCGTGATAGTGGACAGTGGGCATTTTAAACAGACTGAACCTTATTATTGAGTGGGTCTGTGCAGTCAAGTGCCCAGGGAGTCTGCCTCTTTTGTGCTTACAAGCAAGCAGCTTCTGTGTACACGCCACACACATTAGTGCACAGCCAGGCACCATGATAGTGGACAGTGGGCATTTTAAACAGACTGAACCATATTATTGAGTGGGTCTGTGCAGTCAAGTGCCCAGGGAGTCTGCCTCTTTTGTGCTTACAAGCAAGCAGCTTCTGTGTACACGCCACACACATTAGTGTACAGCCAGGCACCGTGACAGTGGACAGTGGGAATTTTAAACAGACTGAACCTTATTATTGAGTGGGTCTGTGCAGTCAAGTGCCCAGGGAGTGTGCCTCTTTTGTGCTTACAAGCAAGCAGCTTCTGTGTACACGCCACACACATTAGTGCACAGCCAGGCACCGTGACAGTGGACAGTGGGCATTTTAAACAGACTGAACCTTATTATTGAGTGGGTCTGTGCAGTTAAGTGCCCAGGGAGTCTGCCTCTTTTGTGCTTACAAGCAAGCAGCTTCTGTGGGCACGCCACACACATTAGTGCACAGCCAGGCATCGTGACAGTGGGCAGTGTTACTACTCAGTCACATTAAATCCATAATGTCAGGGAAAGTGAGATGTAATCGAGTGATTGGGACTGGCAGAGGAGGCACCTCAAAAGAGACTAGTGCAACACCACCAGTACAGCTAAAAAGGCAACTGTCGCAATCTAAACTCTTTGTAGGGGATGGCAGTTTCATGCCAAAAAAAATGAAATCTGACCATGAAACATCACCATCGCCACCACTTGTTTCTGGCCCTGTAGTTTTGGAGGTGAGGGAAGGGGAGGCAGAGTCATGCCAGACAAAATGTAGACACCCAAAAGCAGCAGGGGGACAGAAGTCTCGACTACCACTTAGCGTTGATAAGGTAGCGCAGTCACTGTTTGCTTCTGATTCAGATGAAGAATCTTCTTGTGTGGGATTCTCATCAGAAACGGAAGAAGTAATAGCTGACGAATCTTCGGTAGAATCAGTTAGTCCTGTCTTAGCCTCCAGAAATGTGCAGCAGGGGAGAGATGACAGTGATAACGAGGAGGAGGAAGAGCAGTCAGTACGGGCACAGAGGGTGACAGATGCCCCCTCTGGCATTGCTTCTCAGGGTGCACCCACTACCTCAACTCCAGTGCCAGCATCCACCCCCAAGGTGTTAGAGAGGGGAGGATCACGAAAGACATCTCTGACCTGGAAACACTTTAAAGTGACGGAAGACCTGTGTTATGCTCAGTGTAATTACTGTGCCAGGGATATTAGCAGAGGCAAGCAAATGGGACATCTATCTAACTTTGGCATGAACCATCATATGAAGAGGCAACACCCAACAAGATTACTGCCATCTGGGGATGGTGGCAGTTCCAGTTGGGGGACCCCTTCCAACCAGTGTGCAGTGGTAGGAAAGCAGCAGTCAGCCCATGCACTCATCCCCTTCTAGCAGTCAGGCGGCACGCCAGCAACCCCCTGACATGTGGCAGAAGCGACAATCCACCATGGAGGAAATGGGGTGGAGTGCGGTAACGCTATCCCGGGGTAGGAGGCAGGCAGCCTTAAAAGTTGTAACCAGGACCATTGGGAAAATGATTGCCCTTGATGACCAGCCCTTGCAGCTAGTGCAGAATGTGGGTTTCAAACGTTTTTTGATGGTCGTACTTCCAAATTACAAAATCCCGTGCAGAACCACATTTAGTAGAAAGGTCATCCCCAGCCTGTACAAGCAGTGTCGCAGTCGCATGCAAGCACTGCTAGCTAAGGCAGACGGAAGAGTGCATTTCACCTGCGATATCTGGACCGCCATGAATGCTGCACACTCTTACCTCTCTCTGACAGCACCCTGGTGGGACATGGCTGAGGCAGGGGCAGCCAGCAGCTCTATTACTGAAGAAGTATCAGGGTGGAGGTGGGCTTTACTGCACACCCACCTGACAGACCAGGCCCATACCGCAGCAAATATTTTAGCATGCATCAGACAGATGCTGGAGGGCTGGCAACTACACCAGCGAGACAGGAAAACGCAGGCAGGGTTCTTTGTCACAGACAACGGTGCAAACATGGTTAAGGCAATAACCGATGGGCGCTTTAAGAACATCCGATGTTTTGTACACACTCTGCACCTGGTAGTGAAGTCAGCTCTGGGCTTGGAGTCCAATGACAAAGAGAATGAATACCTGCATAGGTTATTACAGAAGTGCAGGAACATAGCAGCACACTTCCACAGAAGTGTCAAGGCGGGGCAGGTTCTCCGACAAAAGCAGACTGATTTGGATATGCCTCACAAGTGTCTCATTCAAGACATTGCCACCCGGTGGAATTCCACCTTTATGATGCTGGAGAGGTTACTGGAGATGCAGACACCCCTTCATGAACTTTCTGGTACAATGGACATAGGTGTGCAGAATCCCCTAGGGCATCATGATTGGTTAGTCATGAGTCAGCTGGTAAAACTCCTGCAGCCCTTCAAGGATGTCACGGAGGAGCTGAGTTCCAGAAGTGCCACCTTGGCTGACATCATCCCTATAGTTAATTTCCTGGATGAACATTTGGAGGCCTTTAAACAGGAAGAGGGAATGACTGCTGAGGTGCTGCAGTGTCTGGACGTTTTGTAGCAGCAGGTGAAAGACAGATTAAGGCCTTTAACAGACGACCGCACATACATGCTCGCCTCTGTCTGGGATCCCCGTGTGAAAGGTAAACTCGCCCTACAGTCCAATTATCTGTCATTTGTGAAGGAGCTGCTGTTAGCAAAGGTCCGTGGACAGGAGCGCCATAGGTGGAGACAGATTAGGCTTGAAGCAGAGGTGGAAACAGCAGGCACGTCAGAGAGTTGTGCTGCTAGCCCAAGCAGGAGCAGCACTGTGTCAGCGACAGATAGTACTTCCTCCACGTCAGAATTCCCAAGGCATGTTGCCCATAAAGATTCATTAGTTGTGCAATGGGCGAGAGAGAAAGCAGCTGGATTGAGGGACTCTGAGCCCACCCAAGCATAGGAGACAGCAGCACAGCTGTCAGTGACTCGGTATCTCTCAGAGCCGATAGAGAAAATGGAGACAGATCCGCTGGCATATTGGGCACACAAGTCCACTGTCTGGCCACACCTAGCCAAAGTGGCTCAGCGATATCTGTCATGCCCACCAACCAGTGTGCCCAGTGAATGTGTCTTTTCAATGACAGGGGATATCATGAGCTCTCACCGCTCAAGGCTGGCACCAGAGTTGATGGAAATGCTAGTGTTTTTGAAAGTAAACCTGCCTTTGCTTGGGTTTCCAAATTTTCCCTGTGAATGGCAAGATGAATAAAAGCAATTCAAAGCATTGCTGTGGCCAATTGCCTCCTATGCTCCAGATAATATAAGCACTGCAGCACATGTACCTGACATGAAACGCTCTGCCTGACCGTCAACTGCCAGACCTTGTGCTCCTACAAGTGTTTGACTTCGATTGCTGTGCCTGTTCATCCAGGCCTTGTGTCCCTAGGTGGGATTGACCTCTGTCCTCAACTGCTGTGCCTGTCCATCCAGGCCTTGTGTCCTACAAGGGTTTTACTTAGATTGTATGCCCTCTGGGGATAGGGAAATACCTACAGTACCTGAGTGTAATCAACTATGAAGTGCTGGAAACGTTTGAAAATAAGAATATAAATAAATTAAGAAAAAAAAATTACTATCCCTGTCCATCCAGGCCTTATGTCCCTAGGTGGGATTGACCTCTGTCCTTGACTGCTTTGCCTGTCAGTCCGGGCCTTGTGTTCCTACAAGTGTTTGACTTCGATTGCTGTGCCTGTTCATCCAGGCCTTGTGTCCCTAGGTGGGATTGACCTCTGTCCTCGATTGCTGTGCCTGTTCATCCAGGCCTTGTGTCCCTAGGTGGGATTGACCTCTGTCCTCAACTGCTTTGCCTGTCAGTCCGGGCCTTGTGTTCCTTCAAGTGTTTGACCTCGATTGCTGTGCCTGTTCATCCAGGCCTTATGTCCCTACCAGGGCTCGACCTCTAACACTGTGCCTGTCTGTCCAGCTTGGAGCTAGGATATAGTTTTCATGACCTTCATAATATGGGCCATTTTCCCAAGCTGTTTCTTTGTTGCTACATTAATGTTTCTAGTTCTATAGAAAACTGGTGGTAGTTGTAGTCTAGTTCATCCTCTGTGTTCCCATTGTTTACAGAGGCACTGTACGGTACAAGGTCAACATAGGTTGATATTGCAGATTTGGACTTGAGTAGCAGTATTCTTATTTCTGAGAGCTCTTCAAGTTCCTTTGTCATCAGCTGAAGTGCGTAAGTATAGTCGGTATTCTCTAGACGCCAACGGAATTCACTAGACGCCAACGGTATACACTAGACACCAATGGTATTCACTTGACGCCAACGGAAACACCCCACTCTAGGGGTGAACCTGCTCTAGGGAGTCCTTTTCTGCACAAAGGAAAGGGAACTGTCTCCTGGGCCAGCCTGTCTTTCCCCTATCAAAACCACAGGGACCAGACTACCTCCACTCTGCCAGCCTGTCTTGCCCTAAAAGCTTTCTGCCACTCTGCTTTGCTGCCATACACCAGATGACTCACTTAACTCCTTGTGGTGTTCTTGCCACTCTCATGGTTCCTCAGTGTGTTGGTGCTAGTCTATCTGCTTGCTATGTTCCCCCTTCATTGTGCTGTTGGATGTCAATGCCACTTGTCTTGCCGCTTTGCCTGTCGTGCTGCCTTCGATTGTTCATGCATCTGCTATCGGTGCTCTCTTTTGAAGCTGTGGTGTGGCTTTGACATTCTCACTGCTGCTTTGTGTCTCTGTTAAAGCACTCTTGCCACTTCTGGTACCCCTTTGCACCTTTCCAGTGCCTTAGGCTATTCATGCCACTTTGGTGCCACTTTGCCACAGTCTAAGTACCTTGGAGCTCTTTTGTTGTTGTGATGATTGCTCCCCAGAAGTTTCATGAAAATTGATAATAAAACCCCAATTCTGCAGCCAAAATTAGGCTGGAAATCCTTCCCCCATTGACTTTAATGGGAACTGGAAAACGTATTGACATATCGACGTATCGGATTCTCCATACATCTGAATGCAACGGAAATGACCCCCGACAAATACGTATCACAAATGCAACGAAATTTTTTTGGCTGCCCATCGCTAGCAACTAGCAGAACACTTAGATAGCAATAATATCCTGTATCCATCACAACATGGCTTTCGAAAACACTATAGCACAGAGACACTACTGCTTGAGCTAACAGATAACATCATGAGAGGTTTCGACAGTGGTAAACATTACATTCTTGTGATGCTAGACCTATCAGCAGCCTTTGATACCGTAAATCATGACATACTTTTAAATAGACTAGAAGAAATAGGATTAAGTAACAAAACTATCAAATGGTTTAGATCATATCTAAGCAACAGATATTTCCAAGTACAAATCAAAGATGTAATATCAGAAAAGATAAACCTTCAAACAGATGTATCACAGGAATCAGCCCTATCAGCCACACTCTTCAACATATATCTCTTACCGTTATGTCAATTACTGGCTGGTCTGGGCATCTCACACTATATATACGCTAGAGATGTGAATCGTGTGATCGATCGTCTTAACGATCGATTTCGGCTGGGGGGGGGAGGGAATCGGATCTTCGCGGTTTTGTTTCTTTAAATATCGTGTAAATCGTAAATCGGGGGAGGGCGGGAAAACCGGCACACTAAAACATCCCTAAAACCTACCCTGACCCTTTAAAATAAATCCCCCACCCTCCCGAACCCCCCCAAAATGCCTTAAATTACCTGGGGTCCAGAGGGGGGGGTCCCGGTGTGATCTTTTACTCTCGGGCTTCCAGTGCGTTGTAGAAATGGCGCCGGCGCTACCTTTGCCCTGTCATATGACAGCTCTAACACGTACATAACAAGGAAACTTCTTGTTATGTGGATATTTGTGCGGTTGCCAGCCTCGAGGCAGCCTTAAAATTTTGACTACCCCCTCGGGCTGGCTCCCGTATTTTATTCTTTTATTGCTTATTCTCAACTTTTTTATTTTGATTTTTTGTATTTTTGAATCTTTTCTGTGCCTTCACAGTCCATTGCTTAGATCCCCCGTGTTGTGGATAGACCCGTGAACTATTATATTTAATTTCACTTATCTTCTCTTATTGGCAATTGCTGCTATCGCCGCTGATGTTCGGGTCTACGTCCGTCTGCCCTCCCATAGCTATGAGTAGCAAAAAATGTATGCTCATATTTGTTAGGTGTGTGTAAGCTGATACAAAATAATAAGATGCCCCATCAGCTCCCTCAGCAACATGACATATTGCCCTACTGGATCTACCATACTTTTAAACAGTTTAAAGGACACTGTTTTATTAAACAAAATTGTAACACCACAACTCTTGGTATTCCCCTCTGCAGAATAAACTTGAGAGACCCATTTCCTTTTAAGCTTTGAATGTTCAGCCTTAGTGAGATGGGTTTCTTGCAAGAGAGTAGGGATGTGAATCGTTTTAGGACGATTAAAATTATCGTCCGATAATTTTAATATCGTCTTAAACCGTTATGGAACACAATACAATAGAGATTCTAACGATTTATCGTTATAAATCGTTAGAATCGTGAGCCGGCACACTAAAACCCCCTAAAACCCACCCCGACCCTTTAAATTAAATCCCCCACCCTCCCGAACCCCCCCCCCAAATGAGTTAAATAACCTGCGGGTCCAGCGGCGGTCCAGAACGGCAGCGGTCCGGAACGGGCTCCTGCTCCTGAATCTTGTTGTCTTCAGCCGGCGCCATTTTCCAAAATGGCGCCGAAAAATGGCGGCGGCCATAGAAGAACACGATTGGACGGCAGGAGGTCCTTCCGGACCCCCGCTGGACTTTTGGCAAGTCTCGTGGGGGTCAGGAGGCCCCCCACAAGCTGGCCAAAAGTTCCTGGAGGTCCAGCGGGGGTCAGGGAGCGATTTCCCGCCGCAAATCGTTTTCGTACGGAAAATGGTGCCGGCAGGAGATCGACTGCAGGAGGTTGTTCAGCGAGGCGCCGGAACCCTCGCTGAACGACCTCCTGCAGTCGATCTCCTGCCGGCGCCATTTTCCGTACGAAAACGATTCGCGGCGGGAAATCGCTCCCTGACCCCCGCTGGACCTCCAGGAACTTTTGGCCAGCTTGTGGGGGGCCTCCTGACCCCCACGAGACTTGCCAAAAGTCCAGCGGGGGTCCGGAAGGACCTCCTGCCGTCCAATCGTGTTCGTCTATGGCCGCCGCCATTTTTCGGCGCCATTTTGGAAAATGGCGCCGGCTGAAGACAACAAGATTCAGGAGCAGGAGCCCGTTCCGGACCGCTGCCGTTCCGGACCGCCGCTGGACCCGCAGGTTATTTAACTCATTTGGGGGGGGTTCGGGAGGGTGGGGGATTTAATTTAAAGGGTCGGGGGTGGGTTTAGGGGGTTTTAATGTGCCGGTTTTGCGATTTTTAGATTTTTCACGATTTTTCACGATATTTTACCCCCCCAAACGGCAACAATACGATTCCCTCCCCCTCCCAGCCGAAATCGATCGTTAAGACGATCGAGGACACGATTCACATCCCTACAAGAGAGTAGGATTGAATGGTTGGTTTTCACAGTGGAAAAAGGTAGTGGAGTGCCTCAGAGATTTCTACTAGGACCAGTGTTTTTTTAATGTTTTTTAATATATTTATAAGTGATCTCGAAAGGGCAAGACGAGTGAGGTGCTTAAATTTGCTGATGACACAAAATTATGCAGCGTAGTTAAATCTCAAGCGGATTGTGATAAATTGCAGGAGGATCTTGCGAGACTGGAAAATCGGGCTTCCAAGTGGCAGATGAAATTTAAGGTGGACAAGTGCAAGGTGTTGCATATAGGGAAAAATAACCCTTGCTGTGGTTACACAATGTTGGGTTCCACATTAAGATTTACCACCCAGGCAAGAGATCTAGGCGTCATAGTGGATAATACATTGAAATCTTCAGCTCAATGTGCCATGATGGTCAAGAAAGCAAACAGAAGTTAGGAATTATTAGGAAGGGAATGGCAAATAAAATAGTGGATGTCATAATGTCTCTGTATCGCTCCATGGTGAGAATGCACCTTGAATACTGTGGGCAGTTCTGGTTGCTGCATCTCAAAAAAGATATAGCTGCACTGGAGAAAGTACAGAGCATGTGACTAAAATGATAAAGGGGATGGAATGGCTCCCCTATCAGGAAAGGCTAAAGAGGTTAGGGCTGTTCAGCTTGGAGAAGAGACGGTTGAGGGGGGATTTGATAGAGGTCTTCAAAATTATGAAAGGACTTGAACGGGCAAATATGAATGGGTTATTTACCCTTTCGAATAATACAAGGACTAGGGGGCACTCCATGAAGTTAGCAAGTAGCTCATTTAAAACAAATTGGAGAAAATTCTTTTTCACAAAATGCATAATTAAGCTCTGGAATTCATTGCCAGAGGATGTGGTTATGACAGTAAGTGTAGCTGGGTTTAAAAAAGTTTTGAATAAGAGCAGAAGTCCATAAACTGCTATTAATCAATAAAGATTAGAAGCTTGGGATCTATTTATTTAGGCCCGAATTTTCAAAGCGTTGCACATGTAAAATCCAGGACTTACGCTCGTGGTCGGGGCGTGCATGCACTGAGCGCATTTTAGAAACGGGCCGGCCATGTGCATATCCCCCCGGTACATGCAGAAGTGCCAGGCCAACAAAAAGGAATGGGGTCTGGGTGGGGAGGGGGCGGTGGGGGCTGACCAGGACAGCAACCATTTGGCCTTGTCCTGGGGAAGCACACGTCAGCAGCAGGCTTGCATGCCGAAGTTACTTCTGCTCTGAAGGCGAGTAAGGTAAAAAAACAAAAACAAATTTGAGTAACTAGGTAGGGGTTAGGGGTCAGGGAGGAGAGGGGAAATGGGAGGAAGGGTAGGTAGGGGTATAGGAAAGTTCCTTCCCAGTCTGCTCCAATTAAGGAGCGGACTGGGAGGGAACTGGGAAAAGGCCCGATCGTATTGCTGCATGTACTTTACAAAATTTCCACCCCTCTGTGCATGCGAGAGGCCACCCGCCTGCACATGCGTGAACGGATATTAAAATCCAGCGCGCACGTGTGCTCAGGAATCATATTTTATAACATGCATGCGCCGATGCACACATGTATTAAAATAGCTGCAGCCATGTGCGTGCGCCAGGAACCGCGCACAGATGGACACCTACGCGGGCCTTCAAAAATCGACCCATTCATTTTTGGGTACTTGCCAGGCACTTGTGACTTGGTTGGCCATTGTTGGACACAGATACTGGGCTTGATGGACCCTTGGTCTGACCCAGTATGACATATCTTATGTTCTTAATGCTACAGAAGCTTTCAAATGAAACAGACGAGTCAACGCTTTTTCCCTTTGGGTTGGGGTACGTAAACCCATCACATTCCATGTTATCATATTATAAGACAATGCCATTCATAAATGGGCCAGCATAGTAATATATACACAAAATATCATAGAAATTATGGTCCTCCCAGCCCAATCAGTCCCCCCTCCACATCAACCTCTTGACCACTAAGATTACTATACACAAAATATTCCCATTTCCTTCCCAAACACTCCTGTGCTCTATCACCTTCCAACCCCTTCCCATAATCCCCCCTCCCCCTTTGTCCACCTAGTTAGATCCTTATATCTCCCCAAACACACAATCCTCCAACCAACAGGATAAAGGTCAGAGCACTCCCCATACATCTGTCGGATGCCACCCCTGCACTTTAACCCCAAACCCCTCAACAGCAAGATCATCTCAAATAGATCCCACCTAGCAAAGAATAGTTAAGAGAACTTAAAAAACATTGTAAGTCACAGAAAATGAATGGGTAATCTCTCCCCTACCTGGGAAGAGAACTGGAAAATCTCCAGGGAAATCCCACAGCAGAAAACACCCTGCCAACAGCAAAAACGAAAGGGAAAAAAAGAAAAAACAACTTGTAAGGAAGAAGAAAATATAGCATAGATTCCCCTTAGACACCATGGTGAGACCCTGCGTCTTGCCAGTAACCTTCACCAGCTAAAAACAAAAATAAAACACTGGTCACCAAATGTTCAGGAGGGAGATTCTCCATCAGGTAAAGTTTTAACAAACTGCTTATAGCAGTTTGATGCTGCGCTATCAAAGACATGAACTGAACCTTGAATCCAAACCCAGAGCCTGGCAGGGAAATATACAGATAATCACACTTGCTGGTTCACTAACTGTGCACATTGAAGAACATTCTTTGTGCATAGTTGTCACTCGATGAGAAAAGTCCTGAAAAATTCAAGATTTTTTTAGAATAATAATAAACTTCCCATTGTTTCCTATAGGCTTGTAGAATAATTTCCTTGTGCACATTATTTAACATTCTCACAATGATGACACGTGGCCTTGAATTGGAAACAGATTTCAGGCCTGTGCAATGTACATGCTCAATAATAAAAGGCCCAGCCTGTGCCGAAAGACTTAATTCCAGCACCAACCATTTCTCCAGGATGGACGCCAATGTAGAATCTGGGATGCTCTCAGGCAACCCCATGAAACACAGGTTGTTTCTCCATGAGCGATTTTCTAGCTCATCTAATTTGTCTTCACTTTCTTTTGCCTTTTTTTTGCAGCTCCACGACCCATGTTTCCAAGCGGTTCGTATCGTCCTCGATAACCATGATACAACCTTCTACTGCATCTACGAGGGGACCTGTGTGTGTGAGAGCGTGAGGGAGCCTGTATGAGGGTGTGTGTATGTGTACTAAAGAGAGGGAGCATGTGTGTGAGAGAGAGGGAGGGACAGAGAGAGCCTGTGTGAGGGGCAGTACTGAGAATGGGGTCAAACTCTGGGACTGGCGATAGAGTGGAAGGGGTTGAGCCTAGAGGTGGAGGGGAGAGATACTGGCAGGTGGAGGAGTTGGGGCCTGAGAGAGCAAAGTGGCCAGGGGAGTAGGGAAAGCGAGTGGAAGGGATACTCATAGTGAATTTCTAGGAAAATTCTGCTCAAATATTTAAAATTCTGCATCTCTATGTAATAACTTTTTTCTGTATTGATTTAAAGTGTAATTACTTAAAGACTGACAAAAGCTATGTAACTGACGCACTTCCAACATCAAAGGCAATAAATGAAAAATTAGAATTAGAATGACCTCATACTGGGCATCATCGTAAATGCCATTCGCATATGTAAACTCTGCTGTTCTTTATAATCATAGGTCAAACAGATTTTTAGATTTTCAAATATGCTTTGCTTAGTGATATACAATACTGTGCAAAATGTCTTAGAACTTTTTCATTATTTGAAAGAACTATTCCTTATTTTGGTGCTCACATATATCTTCAACATAATTCTTTGATGACTTTGATGAAGAAATAAATAACCACTTAGCTTGTGTGGAAACAAGAAGCAACTTAATGCCTCGGGTTGTATCAGGAAATGCATCAAAAGCCCAGTGTCAAATAGGCTTGGTATGAAAATGCCCGACGGGGTCCATGTTTCGGATGTGTACCTTCTTCATGGGGCCAATTGTATCTACAATATATCACAAAGATCAGTAGTTAATATAAACTTTTCACATTCAAATTAAGGCAGATGAGAAAAAACTTACTAACATGCATTTGTCTGTTCTGCATTTGTTGACCCGGTAGCATGTACCTTCCAGTGGAAAAGGGTCGTGAGGCCGCCATTTTTAAAGATCCCTTAGCCAATTGGGTGGATCTAAAGTGGAGGGTTATCGATAAGATGGTTACTAACAGGAGGGAGGGTGATCCACAATTTCAATTAAATCTTAAAGAGCAGCGATGGATTTATCGACTCAACAGTGTTAATCCCGCAGGCTTAAATTTAGCTATTGAATGGTATTCCATCATTTAATATGTGCAACTATTCATGCCAGTGTCCATCATTCAATACGTGTAACCACCCAATTGGCTAAGGGATCTTTAAAAATGACGGCCTCACAGCCCTTTTCCGGTGGAAGTTCTAAGACATTTTGCACAGTATTGTATATCACTAAGCAAAGCATATTTGAAAATAAAAAAATATGTTTGACCTATGATTATAAAGAACTGCAGAGTTTACATATACAAATGGCATTTACAATGACGCCCAGTATGAGGTCATTCTAATTCTAACTTTTCATTTATTTCCTTTGATTTTGGAGGTGCGTCACTTACATAGTTTTTGTCGGTTAATAGAATGACTTCCACCTCACATGTAATTCTTCCTTAGAGATTTGGGCATCACAGTAAGATTACTTAGACTGTCATGTAAATTGTGTTATTTTGACCAATATAAAGTTTGCATAATTTTGCATAATTTTAAGTTTTTATGTGCAGATTTTTTAATTTTTTTGCGCAGAATTCCTCCAGGAGTAATATATGTATTCACACATCTCTTATTTGAAGGCAGTAGAATATCTCTCCATTCCCAAAAACTCTTCTAGGGAGTGTAAGAGAGGAGACCCGATACATGACTTCGGTTTTCCTTTTTCTGTTAAGTTTCAGGCAAGTAAAGGCCTTATTGACAAAGCTTATTTTCTGATAGACACAGAACAGGAGAAAAGCCTTAGTAAATCAAGTCTATTAATTTGTTGCCAGTTTTCCTTAAACTAAGGGGCCAATATACTAGCCTCCATTGACTCAAGTATGCACTTAGGGACTCATTTACTTAGCATTTTTCAAACCGGCACGTGGGCACACATGTGGCGTGTGTTCATTGGCCTGTACCCAGGGAAGCTGCCATTTTATAACATTCGCACATATATGCACGCATGTTATAAAATAGGCTGACCGGAGGTCACATGATATGGTAGACTTGGTAAAAGGTCTTCTGCCGAGCTTTGGATGCCACTCCTATACTAAGCTTCAAATTCACTGATAATCCGATTAGCTACAGCTTTTGTGTGAGTTTGGGTACTTCTCAATTTATGGACAAATTTGTATTTGTTATTGGCAAGGGAATGACTACAAAACCGACTAGAAAGGGGAAAGATAAGGGTGACTTGCCTGAAAACAAAATGGAGGCCCTGAAAGTCGATGCGCTAGTCGATGCGACAGAGGATACATTGGAAACTGTGTTACAGTAGCAGTAGTAGCGGCCCTTCATGGTAGGGATAGTGATATAACTGAACAGATAACCGATCTCCAAAGCTTGCTATCAGAATTGATGGACTCTCTACCTGGGTAACAAGCTAGGTTGAGAGAACATTGTACAAATCTCATCGTTATGTGAGTGTACTCACTCCGAAAGACATTAGATCTTCACAAGAGTGCACTGTTCTGTTCATATTTCTCACTCTGCATGTAAAAGTGGCCCCTAATCCCTACACTGCTACCTAAACCTCACCTCGAGTTACTAGGTGGGCCTCCTTTAGTAGCATAAATAGCTAACTACTACAAGGGCCTTATAGGTAGTCAGTCTCTCTCTCTCTCTCTCTCTCTCTCTCTCTCTCTCTCTCTCTCTCTCTCTCTCTCTCTCTCTCTCTCTCCCTCTCCCTCTCCCCCACCCAGTGGTTGCAGGTAGGAAATGCAATAATTGTGGTATTACTGTAAAGTGCAAAACGTTAACACACTTTGTGGTAATATCTATGTGAAGCACTAAGATAACACACATTGCAATAAATAGCTATTACCATAAAACACACCCCTCTTCCTATCACATGCAATATTTTGCTGAATCTAGCCCTATGTTTTTGACAATTCTGAGCCTTAAACTAGTTTTTATATCTCCTTTTTAATTATGATTACCTGGTGGCTGTTGTTAGCTTATCCATTCTCCATTCTTGTTATGCAATTGCTTGCTGCAATACTAGATTAATTTTCTTTTTTGGCAAGTTTATTCATGGTTCAATAAAACAGATATTGACTGAATTTAATTATATGAGGTTACAATGGTACTTTTTACTTCTTGAAGTGAAAACATGTCTTCAGGCATTATGACTCTCCTTGGCCCCATTTTGACTATTTGTGGCTATAATTTTCCGCAGTAATCCTCCAGTCTAGACAATACTATACCACCTAATATATTTGGAAGACCAAAAATCTTGTTTGGTAAAGGTTATATACAGCTAAATGTAAAGGTGCATTGAGCAAGAATTCGCTGTCATTTGAGGCCATAGCAGAAACGTTTAGATTTTTTGAAAATCAAATACTCAGGAGTTACTAAAGATGCATAAAAAACAAATAATATGAAGCTTCATTGGAGGATTCCTGCAGCTTGTTTGTAACAAACAAGAAATGCCCTTCCTCATTTTCTCAGCAATGTGGCCTTCGACCTTCCCTTCTGTTTTATAAACCTTTTTGCTCAGGATGTATCATTTTAAAGTACCTTTTGGATTAGCATGCTGATACTTTAGCTTTACTGACAATAAAGGTCAGAACTTTCTTAATTAAATAGAACTTTTTTTCTAATCATTCATTTTAAATATAATATTAAACATAAAAAATGATCATTAAGCATAACTCCTTTGGGCTTAATTAATTAAAAATGACTGAAGTATGCCCATTCTTCAGTGTTCCCTAGTTATTTGAATTTGTTTTCAGTTTTGCTATACTGATAAATCCATAACAATCTCATTCTTTACAAAGCAAATGGTTTGATCTGTGAGGAGATAATGTATTCCTTGAAATTTTCACAGTTGACCACACATCATAAACTAATTTTTGAAAGATCATATAATTTATTAATTTCCCTGTAGGTCCAATTAAAACAAGGCATTTGATTTTCCATCCTGTTAAAGATGGAACTATGATATGAAAATGTGGAACGCCAAGAATATTTGGTAAAAATATATTTATGCAAGCAATATCAATCATCCAAAGATTTTTTTTAATTGTGTATAGGAGCATTCATTCAAATGTGTGTTTCTTCAAAATATTCACAAAACTGTCACTGTTATAATCATAGCCCCCATCTGTCTCTTTTCAAATTATTAATTTTCTGCTACGCAAATAAAACCATCAAGCATGGAGGAGATGGAGAACAAAAGCTGTCTTTCTTTGAACAACAGTGAAGTTTTGTGTTAATAGGATTAAAAACGTGGAGGTCAACATTCGCAAGCCATTTAGAAGGAAACGTTATCCATCTAAATGGCAAAACGGTAATATTCATTGCCCCTATGTGGCTACGTTTAACTGCATAAATTGGGGGGTGGGCTGGAGGCAGGAAAGCAGGCATTTCCAGGAGGGACGCAGTTAGCCGCATAAGATATTCAGAGTTAACTTCTTAACTTACGCAGCTAACTCTGGTTGCGCTGTAGAGCTACAGCCAGGTATATTCAGTGGCACTGTCACGCCACTGAATATCCCAGTTAAGTAGCCGGATAGGTGTACCCAGCTAACATAATTAGCTGCTCCGCGGCTGAATATCAGCCCCATAATACTGTACTAGATCAGATCAATGTTCCATTGAGCCCAGCATCATGTCCAGGGCCAGTTGTTCCCTTAGGCAAACTAAACAGCCACCTACAGCACCAGAATTTCGGAGGTGGCACCGTGGGGATGTCCAGGGCCAACGTGTTACAGGGCTACTACCTGCCCAACCTTCCACCTGATAGGCCCACGGGGCCAAACAGAAAAAGTAATATTGCACCTATCATGGTTGCTGACTTTTATCCTCCCTCTTAATGTATCTCTTGAGTTGACATACCTCCTGCACAAGACCAGGAAAAGAAGAGCCGCCGGTCAGTGCTGGCTCCCAACCCCTCACCCATTCCCCCCCCGTATGGCCGGTACAGGGCTGAATAAAA